>NC_132805.1:27491118-27673618 GCF_048594095.1 Paramormyrops kingsleyae
ATTATACTTGCAGTAAAAGTCTGTCTTAGAAATGACAACAGAGTTAGAATGGATCAGACACAAGGTTACTGAAAGGGGAATAAGCGGCTGCTATTCCTGAAATCTTCCTGAAGCCTTAGTATTTCAAACATGACATCAACACTTCAGCCTGTAACATGCACAATGTATAAATATTTATGCCTCTGTGCATGTGGCACACAGTCCTTTCATATACATATATGAATCTATGTGATAAAATGACAAGTTCTGTATATTTTCTAATTGGATAAAAAAAAAATTTTAGTGCAAAGTTTGCTTTCCTCTGTTTTTCAGTGAGATCTCAAAAGCCAGACAGCCCTGAGGCTAATTTAGACAGTTCAGGCTCGGCGAGTCCATTACTTAAATGTTTTCATTACCGTATTTTTCCTTTTCCTGAAGGAGCGCATGTTTGTGATTCTTAAGCAGGTCAAGGTTTTAATGGAATATTTAGTGTTTCCAGCCTGTGCCAGATGTTTCGTCACAGAGCGCTGGGATGCCGTAAATCACATTTCTGCAAAGCTAGCCTCTTAGGGCTGCCTTGACTTGATTATTTATGACACCTGCTACTCATTGAGGTTTAGCTGGACCACATGGGGTCAAACACAACTTCAAACAGGTAACTGAAGATGAAGCTACTACACTGTGTAACTGGCAGGTCCAATTTGCAGGCTAAAGACAAGTATGCAGGAGTGACGCAAACACTTGGAGAAACATGAGTCTTCGAAAACTAGGGTATCTGGGAAAATACAAAAAAATGGTAAATCTTTTATGAAAACAAGAAATTGCTTTTCTACTTCAGAAGAGCAAAAAAATGTTTTTCTAGAAGAGAGATAAAGACCAGAATGGAAGCTAAAGATTCCACTAAAAACTGGGGGCATGAAGATGTGCTATTGTTAGGGATTCAATAAAAAAAAAACAACAACAAGAAGTAACCTCCTATTGCTTTTGTATTTAAATCAAGTTCTGTGGTTTGAGAAATACAGTTCAGATTTCTGGCTGTGTGATCTTCCTCGTAGTGCACTCAATTAGTACATGCACCACAAGAGTAATAATTTTGGCAGTAGTCTCTAGGTAAGAACAGACGGTTATTTATTATTAAAATGTAAATCTTTTGAATAAAGTAGTTTGGAGAGAGGGAACAAATAATAGACAGATTATTGTTGTACCCATGCATGTTTAAAGTTTTAATGGCCTGTTAAAACAACTATTCACGCTGGAAAGGATCCAAAAGAAAGGTTTATGTCTTTGGAGTAAAAAATATTGAATGGTTATCCCTTAATATGCAGCTAATAGGCTTTCTAAGACATTCAAGAGTTTCTCATTGTTAGTGTTTAATATATGGCCAAATCTCAGGGTAAGCACAGCACTGCTGTGCCTGCGCAGCTGAGAACCAATAAATGCACTGCTTACCTAAAAAGGAAGCACTGGATGTTATGTTTATAAGGCTTAGTGTCCTCAAGGCTGTGGAGATAAGGGGAATCTGTCCATCTGAATAGCTTCACCACTGCTCACATGTTTTTACCCCTTTGTGAAGCTGTAATATCCATGGGAAGCCACAGCTGGGGTTACAGAACCTGCAGCATTTCTGTATGAAATCAAGCTCCTTAACTGCTGGGTCACGACCTGTCACATCCTAAACCTCTGCATGTACTATTGGGAGCTTGCTCACATTTACATTTTACATATTTAGCAGACATAACGAGTCGACTAGGCATAAGTGTGGCTTGGCTAAGCTTCCAATGAATGCCCTGGTACTGGTTCACTGGTGATATGATATGACATATGATATATGATATGATTTGTCAACTCAATATGGGACCAGTATAGTTATACAGATGTATGAAATTGCAGCTATTTTTTCTTTAATAGTTTTGTTTGAATCGAATTATGGAATATGTATATTAAGTATAATTATAAGTATAATTACATTAATTAGTAAGATATCAGGTCATATTTGTTGGGATATATATAAGCTATGTAAGATTATTCAAACAGTTGTCTACATCAGGTAGCTTTTGCGAGATACTTCGATTTTTTAAAATGAAAGGAAAACCTCATTCGGGGGAGCCAAATATTTTTCTAGGTGGGCTGGAACTGGCCCGGGGGCCGCCATTTGCTGACCTACGCTGCCTAAGCTATTAGTAGCACTTTACATTAACTGCACCTTCATAATGCATTCATAGAAAATTTCATAAGCAGCATTTAAGTATACCTTAACAGCTTTAATATACATGAATAGAAGAATTATATGATAACAAAGATTACTGTCATGTCGAGAGGAAGAACGGCGGCAAAGGCTGGTATAGCGGAAAAGCAAAGGGGGTCTTAAGGAAGGGAACGGTACTGCATATAGGGCAAAGGGGGTCTTAAAGAAGGGAACGGTACTGCATATAGGGCAGAGGAAACAAAGAAAGTGGGACCAAAACTGGGTAGAAGGACACAGGACACACTGGAGAGCACATACCAGCAGTAATGACAATGACTGGACTGGGACAGGGAGGCAGTATATACACTGTATCGAGAGGAGAGATTAAACCAGTAACAGGTGTGGCTCATTAGAGTCACACAACAGAGAGAACAAGGGGAAAGGAATGCAGGGCATGACAATTATAATCTCATGATGTTTGTTTTTAAAATATATTAAAGGTGTTAAAGTATGTTATGATGTTAAGGTATATTTACATGCTGCATATGAATGTTCTATGAATGAATTATTAAAGCATTATGAAGGTGCAGTTAATACAAAGTGTTACCCTATGGTTTGTACCACAGAAACCAAGCCAGGTAGAATAATTTCATATACAGTATAAAACATTAGTTTGGGATACCAAAATTAGCCATATTTGCTATTTGATAAGGTATGACTGCAATATACTGTACAGATGTCATCTAAAAGACATAAAATAAATAAATACAAACTATACTTTTTTAATTTTAAGTTTGGAATGAAGGTTTTTTTTTGTTGTGACCTACTTGCAGTATCTGAAAAGCATGCTTCTGGTCTAGTGCACTTCATTGTTACCCCTCCACAGCACCAAAACCTAAAGCCGTTTTGTTGTAGTTGTCAGGAAAGTTTTGATTAAATCTATGCTTACAGACCTGGTTTTTAAATTTGGAGAAAATTGCCCCTTAGATCCCAGGTTCATACACATACATACATTTCAACATCAAAAAGAGAGAACCTGGCAACTTTTATTTGTAGGAATAGTCCTTTATCTGTCGTTGTGAGTGGTGCAATCCAGAAATTCCAGCTTGGGGGAAGTTGAACTTTTGAAACTAAGTGAAAATGTCGCTGAGCAGGTGGCAGGATAGATAATACTTCTAAAAGACAAAAAACTCACTGAAACGGCAATCATATTGAATCATTCCTCTACAGTCACGCAAACGCACGCACACAGAAAAACGTGTGATAATAAAAATCAATTAACATTCATACAGGTAAATGAGCATTTGACTTTTAAAAAAACACAAAAATTAAGAACTTTTATATGAGTAAGTGGTTGAGTATGACTCACTGCTGCTGGGCACAGTAGCTTAGCTGGTGGCTTAGTTGCTTCACATCTCTTCAGTTGGGGCTTTGAATCCTGTTTGTTTGGAGCTTAAATATTCTCCCTATGTATGTGTGATTTCCCTCTAAATTCTTTGATTTGGATTCTTCTTCAGCTGAGGAACATGTGCTTGTGTCAACGGAATCTGTAAATTACCCATAGTATGTGGGTACCCACAGTAGACTGGCATCCCGTCTGGGGTCTCCTCCTACCCCGTGCATTCAGACATAGGGCCCAGCATGACCATGTTCTGGAAATTATGGAAGATGGACGGATGAATGTCCTGGGTATGATGTTAAACTGCATCTGACCCTACAAGTGGTCCTCCAACTTTGGGGGTTGGTGACAAGATTGGCACTCCAGCCACCATAAAACCACTCACAACAGCTTGATATAAACAGGCACAATACCCTTCTGCTCTCCGCAGGTATAGCCGACCACAGGAAGGGTACACACGCCGAGAAGGGGATGGGGGAAAGCCTTCGAGAGTCCCACCCCTGGACGAGTTGAAACCATCAGAGGGCTAATAGGGTCAGGCCTGTTGAAGGGTGCCCACAAGGTGACTTCAGTGTGACCACTTGCACTGACAGGACTGGCTATGAGGATTGTGTCGGTCCTCATGCGTTTGAAGACCATGGTGAGAGTGGCTCCATGTTCCTTCACTTTGCGAAACGTCATGGGCTGCAGGTCACTGGATCCTGGTTCCCACGCCCTGAGCCACATTGTTGGACCTGGTACTCCAATACTGGTGGTGCGGTGAAGGAGATCAATCACATCCTCGTGGGAAGATGCTGGAGGCTCCTACAGGACTACAGGGTCTACAGAAGTGCCCAGTTTGTGAAATCTGACCACAGAATTGTTTTTGCTACTCTGAAGATTCAGCTTAGATCCAGTAAGCTACCATCTACTAGGAGAATGAGGCTGGACTTGGCCAGATTCCAAGATCAAGCTGTTTCTGATGAGTTTGCAAGCAGTTTGTGTGAGTAACTTGCAGACTTGGGTGCGACTGCTGACTCTAATATGATATGGGAAACCTTCCATGATAAGACCCTGAAGGTTGCTGAAGGTTGTGTTAGTGTTTCCAGTGTTCCCAGAAGGAGATGTTTCACCTTGCAGGGCACCCTGGATATTATTGAGAGGTGTCGCAGTGAACGACTTGGTGGAAACTCCAGTCTGTACCGACAACTAAGGAGGACGGCTGTGAGGGCTCTGAGGGCAGATAAGGAGATGTTTGTTAGACAAAACTGTGAGCAGGTGACACACCAACTGTGTTCTAGTGACCCACATCCTGCTTACACAGGAATTGAAGCATTACACACATCTGAATCTGTTCCTCGGAGACTTGCAGTCAGGGCTGGTGATGGAACAGTTGTTATGAATGACACTGCAGTTGTGACCCGCTGCGCCAACTACTTTGAGCAGTTGTCTAAAGATGACCCTCCAGCTAGGACTTTGGACATCTCTGGGTCCACGGTACTCGAAGCTGATCCTCCAATCAGCTGTGAACCACCCAATCTCACTGAGATTGCACGGGTGGTGAATCAGCTGGGAGTAGGGAAGGCCACAGGGATCTGTGCTATCTGGGGTGAACTTCTCCAGGCTGGTGGTAAGGCTGTCCTCCTAACATTGCAGGCAATCATTGCTTCCATTTGGGAGCAGTGCCTATCTGGAAAGGGAAGGGTGATCGCCTGGATTGCAGGAACTACAGGGGGATAATACTGCTTTCAGTGCCAGGTAAAGTCCTTGCTAGGGTCATCCTTAACAGGATCCGTGATAAGCTGCTCACCTGTCAGCGACCGGAGCAGTCTGATTTTATGCCTAAGAAGTCTACCAGAGACTGTAACCTGGCACTGAGGGTTATCATGGAGTGCAAGAGTGAATATAAGCAGAGGTTCTTTGCAGCCTTTGTGGATTTTCAGTTGATCGAGTTGCCCTCGACTCCGCGGGATCCCCCTGAAGTAGGTGGACAATATGGCCAGCTTGTATACCACTGCTGTGAGTGCTGTGCAGAGCGGAGGGGGAACCTCTGTGTTCTTCCCAGTTGATTCTGGGGTTCACCAGGGGTGTGTTCTTGGTCCTACTCTGTTCAATGCTTGTATGGACTGGGTTTTGGGCAGGGTCGTGGGGTTCAGCAGCTGTTGGGCATCCGTTGGCGAAGAAAGATTTACTTATCTTGACTTTGTTGACGATGCAGTGATCTTAGCGGAGTCAATGGAGGCTCTGATCGGGGCTGTAAGAGTCTGAGCGAGGAGTCTGAGAGTCCAGGCATTTAATGACTCCTTAGGCACAGGCATCAGTTGTGTGTCCGTGTGCAGGGGAAATGTCAACCTTGTCGAGAGATTCATATCTCTGGTGACTCTTCCTATGAAGTCAGCAGACAGATTAGAAGAGCATGAGGGGTCATGAGGTCACTGGAAAGGGGTGTGTGGTGCGCCCAATATCCTTGCAAAAGGATGAAGGTTTGAGTCTTTAGAGTCCTGGTGCTCCCTGTCTTGCTGTATGGGTGTGAGAGATGGACGCTATCTAGTGAGCTGAGACTAAGGCTGGACTCCTTCAGTACTGTGTCTCTTCGGAGAATCCTTGGGTACCGCTGGTTCGACGAGCGGTTGATAAAGGAGCCTTGAATGAGGCACATTACCTGCATTGTGATGCATCCGTTATGGCACTATGGCCATGTGGCAAGTTTCCCTGAGGATGATCCAGCTCACAGGATCCTCATTGCTAAGGACCCAAGCGGCTGGACCAGGCCGAGGGGACGCCCCCCGTAACACCTAGCTGCAGATGGATGGGATTGGACCATGTGTCTGCCTGGGGGGTTGCTGGCCGGGATCACAAGGAGTTTCACAGTGTGGTGTGTGTGGCAACGCGTTGCATCAACGCAAGCTCCCCAACCTAACCTGACCTGCCCTGATGGATGAATGAACATAACATATTTTACAACAGGTTTTTGTTCTTCAGGATGTTCATCAAACACTCTTAAGCTCTTAAATTAAGGAATAAGGCCCTGGCTATAGAGCTTCCGCTTTCAATACTTACATCAAGATTAGCTTGGATCAAGACCGGAATGGAAGATAAGAGCCAGTGATAAACCATACATCACCTATTGTTGTATTGTTCAATCACTATTAGAAAATATAAAGATCATTTACAAATACCTTATTACAACAAACAAAAGTAAATTACATAATACGAAAAAAGGCCTTCAGAGGAGAAATGTGAAAGCTATGGTTCATTTCAAGCTTAATGCCTGTGGATGCTTATTGTTCTGCAAGAGATGATGAAAAGTGTTGACTGCACTCACACAGAGTGGATAAGACTTCTGAAACAAGAGGACGAAAGGCAGAGCTGATAGACCTGTAAAATCTGGTAGTCAAATAATGCTCTTGCATCATCCTGGGAACGCTATAGCAACAGAATGGCACTGCAGCAGTCTTGCTGTGTAAGTCTTAAGGCTCCGTGAAAGGCAGAAAATGTGCTCAACCCTCGTCAATGTCCCACATCATCATAATCACCATCATCACCATTATCACCGTCCACAGTGGTGTAATTACCCTGGTCTGTAGACTGTTTAATACTGAAAGACTTTTAGCTTAGACAATGCATTAGCATCAACTGAGCCCTCTAGTGTTGTATATAAAAACTTCTGCATTATATATATCGGTTGAAGAATTAGGCGGTAGAATTGGATAATTATTATTTAAAAAGTGAATGGGTGTTTAGGAGGCACAGAAGTTATTTTTTCAACTGCAGGCTATTTAAACCTGCCATATTAAAGGCTGTTTTAAACATGAAATACTTCAAGAGTGTCATCAATATCAATCTGTCTATTAAAAGGCAGACAATTCTTATACAGCACTTAATAAAATATGTTTTATCCAATTCTATTTCTTCAGAGTATACGCCTGCAGAGCGTGGCTCCTGGATTTATTACTATTATTCTAT
This sequence comes from Paramormyrops kingsleyae, assembly GCF_048594095.1. Lineage (NCBI taxonomy): Eukaryota > Metazoa > Chordata > Actinopteri > Osteoglossiformes > Mormyridae > Paramormyrops > Paramormyrops kingsleyae. Next base: position 27,498,627 of record NC_132805.1, read on the forward strand.
ATTTATATATTTAAACCCCTGAGGAAGAAACAATTTATATTGCTTTGTAATGTAATCTACCCCCCCCCCCCCCTCCCCCCGAAGGCGTGCCATCTCCCCAGCACCAACCAGAGCTTTACTTTGATGACACTGCTTTTTATGTTAATTTTTTTTTTTTTTAAAGTTTCATGAAATATTAAAACTATGTTCCTGTAAGACTGTCATCGTGTCCACAGGGTACCTTGTGTCCTGTGCTACCTGGGACAGGCCCCACTGCAATCCTGACAATGGCAAGTGGTTAGGAGATGGATGGATGGGTGGATGGATGGATGTTTCTGTATACCAATTTGTAGTCAGACTTAGATTGAATTCCCATAACATGCCGTGGAGATCTGACTTGTAGCTGATATAGGCTTTTAAGATGAAAAATGTGTTGTTAAGATAATATAGCACTCTGTCAAATAGTAATTTTTGCAAAGTATTCCTTTACACTTTAATAAATTGTTATGGCTGCTTTTGACACCCCAATACTGACTTAACTGTTATTAAAGTAAACATTAAGATAACAATAATAGTCCATGTTTATCTAGGTTCAAAATCTAAACTGTTTTAATGACTTTAACACTGAGACACTAAACAAATAATGAAAGCTTGTTTTCTGATACACATCCTTTTCCCAACTGTTTTCCCTATAAGTTAAGGAAGTTCTGAAGCATCACTTCACCTCCCTCCCTGCATGTCTTTGGATGCAAAATGAAAGTGTAATACTCAAGGAAACCTTTCCAGCAGAGGGAAAGCATTCAGGCCCCATCCCTGGACGTGTGAGCTTACAATGGTGCCCCCTCAGCCACCATGCCGACCCCCAATATACTTCTATGAGAACATTTCACTGAGATGCACATGAAAATGGAAGAATCGCTTTTTGTTTACTTAGAGAATGTTTTCCTTGGAAGCCATTCAGGCAGCAACTTATCTGTAGTCAACTCTAAATTACTCTAACTGGCTCTATACAGTTTCACTAAGTACCCACATCAATTATGGATGTTAGTGGTTCCTGAGGAGTCTGATACAAGAACAGAAACATTGTAGCTGAGCTGTGAATCCTGTCTATCCACGCAGCATGCATTTAGGAAAAACTATGCTCCACATTCTGTGACCCCACCCCCCAATAGCTCTGCCACTGGTATTGAGATTTTGACCAGAAACCTGTATGAACATGGGGAGAAATTACAAGAATCAGACTGGAACAGGAATCAAACCCACAACCCTGCGGCTGTGAAGTCACTGTGCTACTGGGCCCTCATGTCACCCACTGGGTCACTGCATACGTAAAATTTAATATTATATAAAGTGGGAAGGTTATATAAGGTGTAATACCGAAATTATGGCATGCCTGCTCAACATTGCTAACAGCTTCAGGAAAATATGCACCGAGTAACTTAGACTTAGTTGGGAAATAAAAAGATGAAAGGTAACATGGAAATTCGGATCAGGACTCTTATCCCAGGCCGTCAAAGGTGTAGCGAGTTCCTGTCAGGGAGGTTTAATACCAGGATGAATGTGCCTCTTTTTTAAGAGCGCAAAGTACATAAAAGTCTCTCTGCTTTTCATTTCCAGTGTGAATGCATCACGCAGCCTGATTCTTTCTTGAGCAAAGAGAAGAGAATTGTAGGTGTGCATGCTGGTGTAATCATCCTATTGTATATATATATATGCTACGCATACGTGTGTGCGAATGACTGTGGAGAGATTTCTCCGCAGAATTTCGTTTCGCGAGTCTGTGTATGTGGCCGTGCAACATCCTTAGACGAGCTAGGTAGCCCCCGGCACGTCCGTCCTGCTAGGTGCGAATTGAAAAACAGCAGAGAGGAGACGGGCCCTGCTGCACATCGCCATGTTTAAAACGTTCTTTGACAACAGCTGTCTGGGTGGAAATGAGATGGGGGGACGGTCAGGGCATTTCCGCCAGAAGCACACGGCCAGCACCACAAAGATATGGACATCAATAGCATCAGGTTGATGCCAGACACACCAGAAAATCATAACTGCGTAAATTTCAGCTCTGCTATGTATAATATGTAGTATGTTGTCAATCTCATCCTCATTATGTAGGGAATATGCAAATGATTCATCTATAAGATACCTCTGTTATGGAGAATCTTAATAGATTAGCAAGGCAGATTTCAATTATGCAAACAACAAGCAAATAAAAAAAGCATTTCCTGGATCAAGTGCTGCAGTACAGCAGTTAATGATACAGTGATGGAATGGTAAATCATTAGCACAACAGGGAGATCGTTGGTTCTACACACTGATTGAGGCCAATGGAGTTTGTCTGATATGAAGTTGGCGTGTTTAGACATTTAAATCTTACCGAGATACCTGGCTAAAAAATAAAATCATTATACGCATACTTAAAATCTATTTACTTAAACAGGTGCGCATTATAAATAAATACCAAAAAAAAATTTAATGCAGCAAAAAAGCTTACCGTCTGTTCAAATCCCAGAAGGGAAATGTTTCTGTTGAGCTGCATGGTACAGTATGTAGGTTGGTATAGAATTGTCTTCTAAGAAAATGAATTAACACATAGTATATGAACATGAATAACTATTATTTGTAGGTGGAAAACATTTATGTGAACAAATGATAAAAATAGGAATATGATTAATTTGTTTCATGTTATCTTTCTGTTCTTTCAGCAGAAGTGTTAGATCTGCTTTGTGACACATTAGCCTGTGCCAACACGTAAAAATGGCTTTCCATAACTGGGTCATTCCCTCCTCACCTTTGAGTACAGGCTGGGTGCCAGGTCATGCGGGAATATGGTGTGGACGCCATTTCAAAGACTTTCTTGGCAAGCAGCAGTGGCCTGACTCGGGGACAAGGAAAAAAGATGCTTTCATTTAAACACGAGATTTTAATCAGTTTTTTTTTCTTTCAAAGGTGAAGCACATATAAGTCAGGCACCGTGGTGTATGGAGTTCTGTGCTTGCGGAAGGAACATTTCTCCTGTTTTTATGGTGCCATTTACGACTAATGCACTTTTCGTTCATTAAGACTGTATGAAAGTCAAAGGTCATCGCATTCTTCCTGCCATTGATAAACAAAATAGCTACTAAATGACTTTAAGAAGCCTCCAAGTAAATTGCATTTTGATCTGTGATGGACCGTTATAGCCTCTTTTGGCCGGCGCCCATGTGGCACCCTAAACCAGCTAGCTTGGGTGGTGGAGGGGGCCCTGGCAGAGAACATTGATGGGGGGAAGGAGGGACTAACTATAGCCCCCTAGACAACTACCTGTGCTGCCTGATGGGTTGACCGGAACACCTTTCAGTACATCTTACAGCCTAGAGACTGAAAGACTAAAGAAAAAATAAAGATATCATCGTCTGCTATTTGAGCGACTTCTGAGGTAAGTGTGAGTGAGAAAAACAAATTGTCCTCTCTTTTGTTTTCGTCAACTCGTGTGCTTCATATTAAAACCAGTGACTGATCACACTGTTATTTATGATGGAAACCCTGAAGAGAAATACAGGTGATTCATGGGTGTGTTTATCATCTTAGTTGTGTGTCAGCTTCCAGCTCTGTGTCTCATAACCCCTCCCCCCCCCACACACACACAGCTTGACAGAAACCTCAGTAATGCTCTACATTTAATGCACCATCATAATGCATTCATAGAACATTCATAGCACAATGTAAGTATACCTTAACATCCTAACATACGTTAATAGCTTTAACATGCATTAATAACAAACATTACATGGATTATACAAGTATAATGATTGTTATTTTCATATTATATTTGTTATTACGGTATATTAAACTAGTTAACGTATGTTAGGATGTTATACGGCTTATGAATGTTCTATGAATGCATTATGAAGGTGCACTGAATGTTCTGTGAATGCATAATGAATGCATTATGAAGGTGCAGTTCATGTAAAGCATTACCGAAACTTCTTGGATGGTGAGGCCTGTGGGGGAAACAATGGACCACAATGCTTTACTGGGGAATGCATTTCCAGGTCTGGCCACCAAGGGTGAGGTGGAGAGCTTCAAGAAATGGAAGAAAAGAAATACAAAAGAGCAGAGAATTTTGAACAAATGACAAGGCCTTCCTATCTGGGGGGTATAGTCTGGAAAAAAATCACCTTAGAAATTGTGAGGAACCCTCTCGGTGGATTTGCGCCGAATTTTCACTTTGCATTTCCTTCTAAAACCCGACGGTGTATTTTATTATTTCTTTTCTGGTGAGTACCTTTTTGTTTTTCTCGCTTTGGCACAGCAATCTCCATTTTGTGAGGCTTTAATGAGGGGGCTTGGGAAATGCAGGAAAAGCATTTGCTGCCCACGAGAACCAGTGGCAGGCAGCTTTCAGAAGACAATACCCTGTCATTAGAACTTTAAACATCGCCATTATTTACTCCGCAATGTCCTCCACTGACATTTGTTTTCGCCTCTGCCTTGGGTTTAAAATATCTACAATGTCAAATCAACACCAAAAAAAAAAAGAAACTGAACAGGAATCCAATCCTTTAGCCCACAAGACTCAAAATGAATTTACTTTGAAATGAGCATGTATGACTCATAGATCCATCTTAGAAGGAGCCATACTTTGCTTACAGAACGCTCTTCATTATATCCCATTAAATGGTGTCGGACGTGCCAAGCTGCTGTGTTCTGCATTTGCCCATCACATTTTGCACACAATTATGTCCTTAACTTTGCCTCACTGAGAATAATTAACTACGAAATTAAAAACAAAGACTTCAGCGTACCCGCCGTAAGCTTTAACAGATGATCCTCTGCTTAGGAAGCCGCAGTAATGAATGTACATGGGGCCTTGCTGCACAAACAAAGGAATTTAACTGTCGGAAAGTCAGTCCATAGGTATCTTTTTGGTCCTGCTTGATTAATAGAATAATTTACGTGTAACGTGTTCTTTTTTATTGTTTTCTCTGGTGGGACTCAACGGGGAACATAGTGATTAATGGCAAGCCGGATGGTAATTCGCAGGTCTAAAATTCATGGCCTACTTATTGCACTAGTTTGTAATTCTAGCACTTTCTATGGCACTGATCTTTGTATAAACGTTGCCTCTATATTTATTAAACTAACCATGCCATAGTAAAATTCACTGAATTTGTTGCAAACTAATGCTTTTGTATCCATGTGAATCTAGCTGTTTTCTATGCAAGTCTATTCATTCATGTGTGCAAATTAATAAATTAACAAATATACTGTATATTATGACTTAAATGTTAGGGAAATATCCTTTTTCATGGTTAATAACACTACGAGCTGTGTATGACAGAGGTGATTGTTTAATTTTGGGGTGACAGTGATTGTCTCACTGTGAAACACACAGAAAAAATGTACGGGGGAAAAAATAGCTTTTTGTACAATCTCAAAGGCAGTATTTCATCTTCTTTTAGGAGGGCTTAATGTTGGGGTATTAATAATCTGGGGAAAAACATTTAGAGTGTACTTAAGTTGTAATTAAAAGTTTTTCTTTGTTGTGCAAGGTTAATTTGAATAGCACGTAACTGTGTCTCATTAAATGATTACTTTGTAAGCGTGAGCAGCGTAGTCATGACATTATCGCCTTCCAGTTGGACACTGTGACGAGATCTTCAAACGCCTCTTTCTGCGATGTGGCAAGGACATGGAGACTGACACCCCACCCCATCATTACCATATCAATTAACTCAGATGATGCTCTGTTCAAAAAACATTTCCAATTCCCAAACCACAAAGAATGAAAAGGGAGATTTTGCGAAACAGCCGACCTTGTCCGAGCCCGTGTGGACGGCTTCTCTGGACCTTATTTTGCACAATGCCAAAAGCCTTCGGCCTGTCACTCCCATATCTCTAATAATGCTCCCTCCATTTAAGGACCTGAAATGCAGAATATCTCAATTTCAGGCTCTCTTCTGTTAAATCTAAAACAGCTTTAATCATGAATCTGAGTCCATGGTGAAAATGTACTCCCCTGCACAATCGTGAAGAGATGAGAGGTGGCATTGATAGCCCCTACCCTTCATTGTGTGATATTCAGCCTTTACCGTTTCTATAAATAGCTGAGGTGTTATTTATTAGACACGATAGTCATGCTTACATGTTGTTCTCACAATCTGCGAGCAGAGGCCTGCTTCCCTGCTCTTCCTCTTGGCTCTGCTATTTTAAAGTAAAAAATGAAATCACATTTCCTCACCCCTTCTTCCCACTTTGTGAGTGCCATGCACCGTGTACCAGTCACACTTCTACTCAGATACAACCCGCTGCCAGGTGTCTAGAGTAAGGTATGTTTGGATATATGTGTGCCTAGGTGTTACTTGTGCATGGGTGGTACAACATTTATAATCTCTCTGATACAAAACAGTTCATTGACAGATATTTATATTTCTGTTCTATGCTTCCACAGGGTTTCCGCACTAAGAGCAGAGCGAGGTGCTCCAGGCTCTTGAGAATTTCCGTCAAGTGCGGCACCACCTGCTTTTTACTCCACGCTGCAAGAGGGGAAACAGTCTGGATTGATTCCCTCACTTTGCATTAAAGGCTTCAGCGCGACATACAAAAGTTGGTGAATCACACTGTCTGGGTGTGGTGAGAGACAACAGGACGCAGAAGACAAGGAGAGCGGCAGTCAACAGATGGCAGCGCACAGCTGACGCACAGCGGAGAATCTCTCCTGTTGCTGGATGAAAAAGAAAAGGGTGGACACTAGCAGCATCAACGCATCTACCAGATCAAAGAGCCCAGCTCCTCATTCAGGGGTGCCTGTACCTTCATCAGAAGTTGCACTTCTGCCAGTTTGGGGCATATTGTAATGAAGCAGTATGGAAGTACTGTCCTGAGCAATATTATTTGTGTCATGTGACTTCAGTGTGTTTGGGCAGATGCGGAAACAGGAATCAACTCCATCAAGAGTTAAATGCAGGCCAGTAGCTCGGTGGTTCTCCACTAGACATCGCTCTGGCTGATTGCTGACGGGTTCTTTGTTTCGCCATTATACCTGCACCTTGATTCAGCACTGGAGAGTTATAACATATATGCAAATACACACTTACAGAGCTAGGGAGGACACTAAAAAACAGATAAACTTCTTTTTTGGGGAGTATACTTATTAGGAATATTGTTTCAAATGCTCTAGAGCAGTGTTTCTCAACCCAGTCCTCAGTGAACCCCAGCCAGTCCACGTTTTTGCTCCCTCCCAGCTCCCAGCGCACCTGTACCAGCTATTCGGTGTTCCTGATTGGCTGGGAGCTGGGAGGGAGCAAAAACATGGACTGGCTGGGGTTCGCTGAGGACTGGGTTGAGAAACACTGCTCTAGAGAGATGCGTGGAATCCATCATTCTTGCACTTAGATGCAGGACGCATGTCTTTCATGTCTGTTGCATCTATTTTGATTAAGCATGAAAATATGTAAAGTGTTATTTACACTTGTTAGGATTCCAGTGTATCAGGTTTAACAATTGATATAATTTCACTTGACTGTCATTCTTTGTCGAGCTGTAAAATATATCAAGAAAATGCTTGCATGATGCTCAAGGAAAAAATAACACAGGTCTGCCGCTCAGGATCGAGTCCCGCTGCTGGGATGCTGCAGTCCCACCTCAGTCTCGGAGCTGCCACATCATATGGATGTTCTTCTGTTTCATCCACAACCATAGTGGCCAGAGGCGATCTGACACACAGCCTGCTAGTGCATGAGGCGGGGGCTACCAATGCAGATGAGTCTGCCCAGGGTCATGTGACTCACAGCATTTCAGCACAGACACAAGATTCCAACAACAGACACAATCATTCGATCTTCTAACGGGGGGCTTCTTCCTGTAAACAGTGACCCACCTCTACAGAGCAGCCTGAGGGGCAGAGGTCACCTGTTGCTCTCGTTTCCTCGCCTGGACAGGCCAATGTGATTTCCTCTTGTGACTTTTCCCACCGACATGGAAGCGTAGCGCTTTCAAGTGAGTGTTTGCGTTGAGTTGGGCTGCCAAGCACCGGACACTAGCCTGTGTGTACTTTTTGGCTGTCCAACCAGTATCTCTCAAGTACTCCTACCTCCAAACAAAATACCTCTATAATATTGCAAAGTGAAGTGTCAGTACTATTCAGCGCTTTTCCTCTTGGCTTGTTGACTACAGTGCCCCCTAGGGGCCACTGGTAAACAGTTTCCTCCATCCCTAACCAAATGCTGTTAACATTATTCTGGTGATTCCTTGTAATTACCTGTTGATACCCAGTTTCAGAATGTTTACTCTGATTCAAATTCACAAACTGTACGTTACCTGAGATCTGACAGCTATCCATTCTGATGCGTAAATTGGGCTTAAGGTTTTGTTTCCTTCATTAATACAGATAAAGGTTAGTGTAAATGCATACAGTCCAGCTTTGTTAAAAACAACTTAAATGTGGAGTCACCCAGTGTGTAAAGCAACACATCCCCCCTATGGTTATGAATGAATGGTCAGTCGGCTGGAACACAAAAAAAAAAACTGTGAACTCAAGGACAACGGTTGGTCTTTTATATGTAGAGGAGAGGGTAGTGGGCAGAAAGAACAAAGATTCCTATTCATTCCCGTTAACAGGCTCTGGTCGCCAGTCTTCAGTCTGTGCTGGGTCTCTCCCTGTCATATTAATATGAAGTTGTTTTTAATGGAATGCCAAAGCCTTGACATACTACATTTATATTTTCCCTAGATGGATGCCCAAAAGCTTTTAGAGTTTTACATCAATTTATAACTGGAACAAGCTGCCAAACTATGTCACCCATGCAAAAGCTGTGAAACATGTTTAATAAGCTGAGACTGCAACACATTTTTATTTTTTTTAAAGTACCTAAATTAGCCCTCAGGAGAGAGCAAATGACACTCCAAATTGCAGATGCATATATGCACACACACACAGACACACACACACACACACACACATGCCTGCACGCACACATGTTTGTACTCATACTTTTCTGGGAACTGTCCATTCATTTCTAAGGGGCATAACCCTAATCCCAACTATGAGAACCTTAACCCCTACTCAGCCCTAACTTTAACCATAAGTAAACTAACAAAATACATGACTTTTGCAATTTTTAGTTTTTTGACTGCATTCACAGATTTTAGTAAAACTGAGGTTATCCACAAGGGGACTGAAAAAATGTCCCCACAAGGTAAACAGTTTCAGGTTTTTATCACATTGTGAGAACCAGATTTCCCCATAATCATTATTGTCATTTTTTGCTAAATCATTTGAAAGACCTATAAAGTTTTATTAAATCTTGCATCTTCACTATCAGAAAATTAACCCTCTTTTGGCAGTATATCACCAAAATAAATTTCATCTGAGTATTGTAATAGTATCACTCAAGGGATCTGAATTTGCAACATAATTATCGTAATCTAGTTCCTGGAATGTTGTGGGCCTTGTTCCTCAGTTCTATGGACAGAGTAAAACATTTTGTCATGAATATGCAAATCCAGTGGTGCAGTGGCTGAGACGATGGCACTGCGGCCTCACGCCTGCGGGCTTTGATTCCCACCGCAGTTTTGTGAGTCTGAGCTTTGCATTTTCTCCTGTTTGTGCTCCCTCTCTGGGCTCTCTGCTCCTGCCACAAACCAAAGACATGTGCTTTGGGAGAATCGGCCTCTCTTAATTGCCTATAGAGTGTGTAAGCATGTGGCTACGCCTTGAGACAGAGCGTATTTTCCGACGTCCTTTGCTAGTGCTTCCTGGGACCATCTACCAGCAGTAATATCAGTAATATCAGCATTAATAGCCATAAAATACAGTATTAATTATTTCCAATTTCTACTAGCTTATACTTTTATAACTTTAACCTTTTCATACCTTTGTATTTTATTGTGTTTTGTTTATTCATTTAGGTTTTATTTACTCACACTTATTTATTTTATTTAGATTCCGTCCAATCTTTCTATAATTTCGTTGAACTGAACGTTAGCTACTTCTCTGTCTTTGGTTTTATATTAATCTCATACGTGAAGCACTTTGAGTTGCTTAATAGATTGATGGAAGTAGATCTCCTAATATTCGCGCATCCCCAGTAATGTCACAGACAAAAAAACACTGCAGATAGATCGCAGAAAATACGCAGAGGGCAATATATTGTATTCTGGCCTTTATGTTCAAGTGAAAATTCATGGTAGTAGCGCAGTTTTCATTTCCATCAATGTGAAGTGTTGCACTAACTATTCCAAAGAATGTGTTACAAGGAATAGCCCTCTCGCTTTGTGCGTTAATTGTATCTCCCCCTTAGGCCGTAATTGTGTGTGTGTGCGTCATTAACATCTAATTCTTGTATTTAATCAGTTCAACAAAAGATCATTTAAGGAGAACTATGGTATGAGACACTCCACCCTGCAAGCTGGGCATTTCTGCACTATTTGCTTCCTCAGTGCGGAAAAGGGGGGCAAAATTGGGTTCACACACTCTGGACAGTTCCTGAACGTTTGCCTTTTATAAGGAGAGGAGCAAGCTTCATTTGCTTTCGGAGCTAAAGGTCTGTTTGGCACGGCTGTGTCGCAAAGTGGGTCTCCTGAGGCGAGACTGGGAATGTGCTGCTCACAGGCTGCTTTGCCGAATGAAGGCGTGAGTTTGCGAAATAAACCAGGCGGCTTCGCCGTCATCAAAAGAGGGCCCGCTTCCAGACTTATTAAAGCTATCAGAACTGCACTCAGCTCCTTATCTGGCCATAGGCCCATTGTCACACACGCCGCCGAAGGAGACCAAGCTGAGAAAGAAAGCATACTGGAATCAGGTACTATATTCTATATGGTCCAGGATCTGTGCTAAGGAGATAAGAGCTACACTGGGCCAATCAATTGTGCGATGCAAATAGACTCGTTTCTGAGTTGCTCAGGTCAATAACTAGATTAAACACCAGATTTAACTCCCTCCCCAACAGTTTGTCCTTAACCTTGAAAAGAGAATTTAATTGGGTGTCACTGCTGTCATTTGTGTCTGAGCATAGCACTTGTCAGATCTGTGACATTGCTTAGGTGTAGAAGAACTGAATTAGTGCCTTAATTGCAATTAGCTGAGACCCAAGGTTAAAGGAACAAAGGGATTGTACTGGACACTGGAAAAAAGGTCAGCATTCCAGCTTACGTGTTTTACCTTTAAATTAATATCAGCATCTTTCAGATATATTTCCAAAAATATAAAAATGTCACAAGGACCGATGGTTTTATCCCTTTCTTTCGGTATCAGAGTAATAAAAAAAAAATCATAATATGTATTGTATAATCTATATATATATATATATATTAGAGAGAGATAGATATATATTATTTCAAATTGTCCATTTTTGTTTTTGACAAGCCTGCAGATATCTGACACACTTACATGCATAATGCTGACGGAGGTCTGTAGTATTTTTCCTGCAGTTTGGGGGCTAATCTTACAAATGTGTTTGGTAAGAGGCTTAGTTGTCCAGGGTTAGCGAGGTGGATATTTGCCTGTATTGCATTACACAGGAACATGAGAAAGAATATTATTGAGTCTTCTAGATATTAGAGAAGAGGGTTTTGTTAGCTATAAAGCCTGGCTTTTAGGGATATCCATATTATTCAAAAACCCAATAAAAGGCAAAAGCTAATTTTGAAGGGAAATTAGAGATCCTTGTCAGAGTGGCCTGAATTAAATCCCAATTCAAATGTAAATATCTCCCAGACAAAGTAAAATTTTATGTCCCGAATGCAAGCTGTCATTATTGTAGGACGGTAGATCAACATGCAGGTGGTAATGACATACAGTGCGAGACACAGCCAAGACATCTCTTTATGTTTATGTCTGTCTGCACGGAGATGCTTCAGTCTCTCCCGAATCCGCTCAAGACAGCAGGCCGGAAACATTTTCCTCATCACAATTCATCAATGTCAGTGCTGGGAACGGTAATCAAACAGCTAACAGTCTAACAGCTAGTAAATATTTACTGGCCTCTGCCTTCGCCTGAACTCCTCAAATTCTACTTCACTGAAATGGAATGTCACAAAAAACCGTGAATAAGAATTATTATCGTACAGAATCATAAATACATTTCTATTATTTATTTTTGGCTAATGGATTGGTATCTATAGTGAACCTAATGGTTAGAATGAAGGACAGAATGTTGGTAAACATTAAGTAATCCACCTCATGATTTGGTTTTGCAATGGCATCTTGGACGTTTGGAGGTTTATGGCTTCATCTTCATTTTGATACTTCTCATAGTGTTTGACATCTTCATTGCATAGAATTATCAACAGACTGACACTTTCCAAGGTGTCCTCACTAAAACCAAAATTACAGCTCTGTCACAAACACATTATTGATACAATCTTACTTATGACTGTTACAATTTCTCCAAAGTTTTTTTTCTTGAAGAATTTTTTATTAGAGTATATTTCATTCGATCTTATTTGAATAAATACTTACAGAGCTTTTACAGTAGTTTGATTATTTATTGTAACATTATTCTGACAGTCCTGTGTATTCCATTTAAAATAATCTGTTGCAGGAATGTTGAAGCTGTTTCTTTAGTGACCATGATTTCTTTCCTTTTTGCAATGTTATACATTGCACATTAAGTTTCAAAATGGTTTGCCATACTGACAGAATACACAAAAAAATCCACTGGGAAAAATTCAGCAACGAAAACATGGTGTTTCACATGGAAATAACCGATGCAACACAATTTTAGTCATCGGTTCTCTAAAAGGCGTCAGAAGAACATCTTGGATTATTACCATTTTGGAGCTCAGATATATTTTGAAGTGATCCCACTAATCTTAAAACAAGCTGAAATGCTTTCAACTCTCAGAGCATGAAAAGAGGAATCCTCAAATCATCTTATAGCAGAACAGTCTCCAAGCAAAACTGGGTCACTTTAGTTAATTTACCTGTTATGCAAGGGGGGTTTCTATATACAATGTAGATGATAAGGCAGCATTTCTAAAATATGACTTAAAGCTGAGGAGAAGACATTGCATTTGGTGATGGAAATTAATAGAGCATTTTGAGAACCATAGAAACCAAGGCTGTGTCGATGTTTTTAATTCGTTTAAGGTATAAATTTTATGCCATATACAGTATATATATTTATATATATTTACACACACACACAGACACACACATATAAGTTGTTAGACAAATGCATGACAAAATCATAATCTCAGTTGTTCGTTTAGGCAGATAACTGTGATTTCTCAGTCTACTGAACCCTAACCCAGCCTTAAACCATCTGTCTTCTAAATTCATATGTAAATATATACATAATATGAATAATGTCAGGGTTGGTGCCAATCTGACCCTGTCCTACAGTACTTGTTTCCATGTTGACCAGCAGGTGGCGGGCTATCCTGTTCCCTGCTCCCTCTTGTAGTCACTTGGCCCTATTGTTTTCTCCCTGTTCCCTAGACTGCTGCATAGATAGATGGGTTTGAGGTTGGCCAGAGACCAGCCTCACCTTTTTTGCTTTTTGCTTGGTTTGTTATTGGTTATTAGAGCTTTCCTATTTTTGGAGTTTTATATTTCAGTTGGTTCCTTGTCTTGCTCCTAAACCCTTGTTTTAGTTAATCCTTAGTCCCCTAGTCTCTAGTGCTGTTTAATTGTTATATGCCACACCTGTTCCTTCTTTGCCCTGAGTCCTTGTGATTGGTTAATTGGTTAGAGGTCTCACCTGTCCTGCATCATGTCTTATTAACTGTTTATTTAAGCGTCTGTTCTGGTTCTGTTCTTTGATGGTTCATTGTAGTTGCATATTGGTGTTCAGAAGTGTTTGTTAGGGTCTATTACTTGCTTTTTTTGCCTAGTTTTGCTCCCTGTGTTCTCTTAGTCCTCTATTTGTATGTAATCCATGATTTAGTTTATTCCTAGTTGTTTCCTGTTTTTTCTGGTTCCTCGTGATCCTTTTCGTTTTGTAGTGTGTTTTATTCTGTAATAAATCCCCTGTGTTCTCGGAGCTGCCAGTGGTTTGTCACTAGTTTTCTGCCCGTGTCATGCCACAGCACAACAAATAAAGGAAAAAAGTACTGTGACTTTACACCTGCAGGTTTGGGAATGGATCTGACATCTGGTTCTGATTGTGTGCCGTCTTCGTGTTCGAATGAGTCTCCTCTGGGTACAACAGCTTTCTCCCAAAGTCCAAAACACAAATGGCTTACATGGGTTGGTAACTCTGAATTGCCCACAGTTTATGATTTTGTGTGAAAGGGCTGACTTCATATCTGTACTGTTCCCTACAATGTAGCCTGTGGTTCTGCCGATAGGCTGTAGGCTTAATGTAACCCTGAAATGGATACACGGTTATGCAAAATGGATGGGTGAATAGAGGGATGGATAGATGGATTTGCATCAGAATAAAAAGTAATTTAAAAATGGTACACATTATAAAACATTCTGGCATCAGAACACACACCTCCACAGATAGGACACAATTTTAATAAATGCATTTAAACACTGCACAGCCCATGGTGCACATTATACTCCTATATACAGAACCCCCCCCCCCCCCCCCCCACCTCCACCAATAAATTACAGGAGCAAGCAATACCTACTTAACAAAATGACCTACAAAAACATAATTGCAGGGAATAAATGGAAACGTTTCACTGGGAATATAGTCCTATTTCTGGGAAAAGAGATTCCAGTGTTCAAAAAATGATACTATATCCAAATTACTGTCTTACACATGTTTCATTATAACATAGTCATGCAGCACATTTATTAAAAATGCAAAGCCAGTTCTGTGAATATTCCCATGTTTTATACAGGCCTTGAGCTGGTACTCAAATTAAAGTGACGTGGGGCTCAGGCATGACCTCATAAATTATTTAGTAACTGCTTTTGGGATTAAGACCTGTCATTCAAAGTGCTGTCCCAATAAGAACCATTAACAGTTCTAATTAAAAGTTCATAACTTAAGATTAGTTATGGTTCTAGAGGGAATAAAACAGAACAGGAACCAAAATGTACCTTTTGTGGAAATTTTTAATCTGTTGTGCACTTAATGTATATCCCATATATTATACTTATCTTCAAGAAAATTAAATTAAACAGTACTACATGTGAACCGCCTGTGTCCAGCTCTTTTCCCCAAAGGACTAAGAAATGAAATATTTAGAAATTAATAATAATATAATTCATTAAAAAAAAAAATTTTAAAGTTGAGTTTCTTGAAAAAAAAGTCGTTAAGAGCAAGGCTTTGGCCATATGGGGATTTTTATTTTGTGCAGACACATAAGAAAAAAAATATATATATATATAAAACTCCCAGTAAAATTGTATCAAGCTGAAGGAATAAAAAAAAACTGAGCCAATATATTGGGGAAAATAAACTGAATGGTTTTATTAATATTTATGTCTTTATATTCCCACTGGACCCTGACCTGAGCGTGCAGATAGATGGCAGTTAGATCAGACTTTAGTCTCAGATTTCTCAACTTCTTGGCAAACTGCTATTAATTAGACTTCACTAAATATAGTATCAAACCACATGGAGAACAGATTTGTGTTTTTGCTCCACATCTTACAAATTTTGCTGTGGTTTAAAATTGATTAGATTCATTATTATTATTATTATTATTATTATTATTATTACTATTGCCAACAACCAACAAACAAGATTCCATAATACCCCCTAAAGACAAAATGTTTTGGGAATTTAGGAATTCTACAGCTACATTTTTCCCTTTCAAGTATTTGTGTTGCTTTTTCTTATTGCTTGCCCAGTCTTGGTGACTTATAGAAGAGCATTAGGGACACCTAAAGAAAGATGCAATGGATAGGCGCCCCATCCTGGGTTGTTCCCTGCCTTGTGCTCGTAGTTTCCAGGATAGGCTCCACATCCTCCATGACCTTGAATAGGACAAGTGGTTACAGGAAATGGATGGATAAAATTCTTGGAATACATGTCTGTTACTGCAGTAGATTTGTACGCTATCGGGAATTAATGGGGGTTTATGTTTGGAGTCTTTGACACCCCCAAAATGAAAGTAATCTGCTTTTGCTCGTACTTTTTACAAAATGTTGCTATCATTTATGTCTCTTGTCAAACCCATAATACGGCAAAGCGCCCAAAGGCCGCTGCACTCAAAAGGAACGTCCAGATGGCACAGAAAAGATGCCCTTCTGATAACCTCTGTGACCGTATAACACATGTGTAATGGAAAGTGGATAAAAGGTAAAATGTACCTGGGATCAGTCATTCTCTGCCTATTTATGTTACAGTAGATTGTTGATAATCCACTCATTGGGTTAGAGAGGTGATGGATTCATAAAAAAATAATACAAATAAAAAAATATATTTACACTATTGCATTTAGTACAAAAAATGAAAATAAGCAGCATATGTACAGTATATAAGCTGCCTTCCTACCCTGGGTCCAGCATTAATCTTAGGCAGCCTTAGGATGATTCATCGCAAAATTAATAACATCTGATGGTCTGGTCAAACAGAAAAAAAATGGTTATTTGCATTGGAATTTGAATTTTATATTTTATTGCTTATCTTTTACATATCTTTCTCAGCAGTAACACAGTACTGAGTACTGAGTACTGAGCTCCGAGTGCTGTTCTTTTTCTTTGATGTTCTCCTTAAGAAAAAATGTATGTTACCTCATCATGCACCCAATAACAAACATTAATCCATCCATCCATTCTCTATACCCATTTGTCCTACGTAGGGTCTCTGGGGTCCGGAGCCTATCCCAGGAGCTACGGGCACCAGGCAGAGAACGACCCAGGACTGGGTGCCAACCCACTGCAGACAAACATTACTCCAACATTCTTAATCTACAGTTCATTTTCCAGTAGATTTCCCTTAAATTGTTATGACCTCCTTATTAGATTCTCAAACACAGAACACAAGCCTCTTTTTCTATATTTACAAAACATAGTTGACTGATTCATTTGTAATACTTGAAATCCAATTTTATCTAACATGCTGTTCATGCTTTAAATTAAATATAGCTAAAAACATTTACCAGCGGTTACATATTCTTTTTATATAACTCCATAACTGGTTTTAGTTAACTCCATGAAAAAATTCTATCTATCTATCTATCTATCTATCTATCTATCTATCTATCTATCTATCTAATTTAAGATATTTTTTTTTCATAAAATTATTATAATTGTTTGATGATAAAATAATTCTGGGGGGAAAAAACGTGTGGCATTTTTCTTCAGTATTCTTCAGTATTCTGGTTTCACGGGGCTGAACATTGGGGGCAGTAGGTAGCGTGGATGTTAATGAAATGTGCCAGTAAATCAAAGGTTCTTGGCACACGTGGCCCAAGAGTCCATCTGTGGACGTGAGAATTGCCCCATTTAAAAGGGGCCGAGCTGTTCAAAAACAAGAGCAGTTTTTGTCATTTCTTATCATTACAATACTGTTTCTGACTGTTGCCTTATTGTTTGTCTCAAATCATCTTATCATGAATATTTTGCAACTTTTGTGTCACTGATATTCCCAGTATAGGCTTCAAAATTTGGATGCATGGACTTTATTTTAAAAACACAATTCTCGGTACATAAATTGCTTTTATTGTCAAAATGTCACTTTGTCACATATGTAAATTGCCATATAAAAGAACACTACATCCATATATGACAACCACACCATGGCTGAAAACATCCCACATCGTGGCAACAAACATTTACCGGGCCAGGGGTGAGTTACAAACATTGGCATGTCTAATAAAACTGGAAAAAGAGAAGCGAATGAAAGAAACATCAAGCAAAAGATGACAATTCCTGTGCCTCTTTCATTTGCCTTTGCTCTGTTGAGCCTCAGTTTCCACAATGACATATATGTGCCATTATGAAAAACAATAGAAAGTGCAAAGGTCTTCGTTCTGAGTTTCACTTTTCACTGGCATTTGTTTATAGAACTATCCAACCGTCGTCGTTTATTTCAGTCAGTCGCTCAGTAGCCAGCATTGGTGCGTGTTACTTCACAGAGATTAAAATCCAATCAGTTTGCCAAAGATAGCAATTACCAAGGGAACATGCGTGGGGTCTTGGGAGATGTTTTTTTTTTCTGGAGAAGAAATTCCTTTATTCTTAACACAATAGCTTAAAGTTTAAACAGTAGTATCTCAAAAGCCAAACACAAGCCATTATGAGAAGTAATCTGCAAAGTGATCAGTGTATTCGTTTCCTGGATAAAGTGCCCCCTTTTTCCTTCATTAATATGCAAATTCCCAGTGAAAGCGTGTTTTCAACTCATTACTTAGTCATCAACAGCCTTTTACACATTATGTTAATGAAGCATGGAAATTACAGAAGGGGCAACAGCAGCAAGAAAACACCAACACTAACAATCTGTTGGGCTTGAATTCATTGGAAAGATTGGAAACTAAAGGTAACATCAAGTTCATCTCGCTTCTTGGTTCCTTGCTTTGGAGCTTCTGGCGACCTCTGACCCTTCTCCATCATAATGAAAATCAGGATTTGCCCCTCCAGTTTTTGCAGCCCCCCCCCCCACTCCTGGAGTTCAGCCACCCAAGCTGCTAACAGTGTCCCTCTTAGTAGATGGCATCAGTTCTCTTACAGAAGGCTTGGCATTGAATTGTGGGGCTGTTATTCATTGCCTTGACAACCGAGCTTTTGTTGGCTACAACTTTCTCCCTCTCTGCATCTGCTGTAACTAGTTCTATGGCCTCCATAAAATCCAGAGCCACCTTGCTAACATATCAACTCTGAAGATGTGGTATGTGTTATGTGGTAAAGGGCTGGTAATGTGGTATGGGGCTAATTACATTTGAAGATCTTGGGAGATACACGTGTCGTTCTTATGCATACGTTACATACTACATACTTTCCAAATACTTGGATCTTTTATTTTGTAATCGGTCGGTGTAGGGATCACATACAGACAGTCCCTGGGTTAAGAATGGCCAACTTTCGGACAATTCGTACTTACAAACAGACTGCCATAAAGCCTATTATATCAAAAATTCAGGTGAAATACAATGGTTCGTCATAACAAATGCAGGCACAACTCTGTGATGCTCCTGAAAGCATTGAATGGCTTCAGCTACCATATCTATTATTATTGTTTATTTTATTTTTTCTGACTGAAGTACAGACTTAAGGAACGGATCTTGTAACCTGGGGACTGCCTGTCCTACGCAAGGTGAATGTAGCATAGTAAAGGACATTCTTATTGTATTTGTCACGGTTGCAGGGCAGGCGAGCCGGAAAGCAGGCGAGCGGAGTCGTGAAGACGTACTAAGCAGGGTTTATTGGCAGACTGAGGGTCGACAGGTATGAACACCAAGACAATACAATGACGGATCTGACGAGACGTACTCAGACGCGGACTAAATACACAAGACTAGCCAGAAATAACAGGACACAGGTGATCACAACCAGGAATTGACACGAGGTAATGAGGTGGCGTGGCACACACAAGGATCGTACGGAGCTGGGCGTGACAATATTCATTTTGTGCATATACTTATTTTCTAACGATCTAGGAACAATTTTACTACCGTATAACTGAATATGTAGTAATTATTACAACTTGTCAGAAACATGCATTCTAAATGACCTCATGTTGACCAATTAGCCTAGTTTTGAACAGAGCTGCAAATATTTTTAGACTGCTGTAATAAGAAAAATCTTTTACTTTCTTCAGGTCTTGGTTATGAAAACATTGATTTGCGAACCAGTAAGTTTCCTTAGTGGTCGCACTTGATTGGCTGACAAACAGTTTCTCCTCTGTTTCAGAATCTCTCTCTTGCTGTGGAAGAGCCGCACCCTCAAACAATAACATTTACATGTCAGATGTGTTTGTTTGAGTTTTTTTGATTGACTCATGTTGCCATTTCATTTATCCAGCTACCCCCCTGACACGGTACTGTAATCATTCCCGCTTTAGACCCCAGCCTCTTTCATGTTCCTGAATTGTTAATTATTGGTACAGGTACCGTTTAAGAAATGTAAAGGCTACCTTGCATGAGGGCAAGTTTTTTATGTAATATATTCATACATTGGCCATGATTTGGCTGTAAAATGATGTTAAAACACTTGTCATAGAGGAACAAAGAGGTCGTCATTAAGCCCTGATGTCGAGAAAATAGATAAATGAAAAAAGTGCTTTATTATGAATGCCTTCCCATAAAAGAAGACAAGGAATGGTTCGAATCAGTCATTCATTTTCTGTAACCATGTGTGCTATTCAAGGTTGTGGGGTCTGGAGCCTATCCTGGAGGCTGTGAGTGCAAGGCAGGGAACAACCCAGGATGGGGTTCTAACCCATCACAGGACACAGTCACACGCCATTCACACCTACAGGCAATTTGGTAACTGCATTAACCTCAGCGTGATTTATGATTGTGAGGGGGAATCTGGAGCACCTGGAAGAAATCTGACAATGACACGGGGAAAACATGCAAACTGCACACACATGGAGCCATGGTGGAGACTCAAACCCTTGTCCCAGAGTGAGACAACAATACTATCCACCGCACTACTGTGCCATCCCCTCAGTCAGTTATTATGGAATCATAATGGACATTTGCTAAAATTATTCTCTAAGTTTAACATAAAACAAAGCTTGCTTGGTTAGTGATGTGGTTTTCCCACAGTCTGGTGCTACTCCTCATGATAGAAGATGTTCTTAACTAGAGTGAAAGGAATCTCACCAAGGAATATGATAGCTTTACAAATCAGCCATGTTTGAAGCTGAATATTTACTTTACTTAAGCTATTCTGGGTAAGATCTCTGTTCAACAGCTTCCTCTTCTGGGGATTGAGGCTACAGTCTTCACAGTGCAGCAAAATCCCTCCAATAGCTCTTTGCAGAGGGCTAAAGTGTGTGACAACTTTGGCACCTGTTGGCAGCTTCAGTGACAGTCCAGCATGAGCCTGGGGCTTTTACTGAGTACAGTAATCAGAAGAAGGTTATGTAGCGATGGTCTCAAAAGCAGATGCTGACTATTACCATTCCTGACAGCCACATAATGAAAATCGACCTTCAACCTCATAAACATGAAATCAACAGACTGATGCAATTATAGTAAAAAAAAAAAGGAAAAAATGTTAAATAATAATAACAGCATCTTGAAAATTTCACGTAGAGCATTTCATGTGTTTATTTAATTTTAAAGCAGGGGTATTTCTTAGAGGATTTTCCGCTAATCCTAGTCACGGCTGACGTCGCCCTTGCCGAAAGCAACAAACCAACAGAAGTTGCCTGAGCCAAATTAATTGTCTAAGTTCATGGGCTTTTCCTCCTTCTAATTTTTGATCTTTATTCTGTATGAAAACAAAAATTTTACTCCCAACGCTGAGCCTACGTTAATTGCCGACATTTAGCAGATTACGTTTAATCTGATGTCATATAAGGTGTCTCACTGAGGATACAGATAAGATTATCTTGAGATTGCACAATAATTACCTGAGGATTTGAAGATTACCAGATGGCTGTTTGGTTATTTGGAGATACGTTATCTTTGGATTTTTCAGGCAGCCACCCCTCCAGTAAACAACAGAAAACAGGATGCATGCCTGAATTTTCCCTTTCAGGTGACATCACTCTTTTCTTCCTTTAGAACAGAAAATGTTTGATTGAAAATCTTAATAGCTGTCATTTTAGAGTACAAGCATTTTGTCTGCATGTTGCAGATGGGAGAATTTTATTAATATTTCCTTTCTGTTTACTTTTTGTTTCTGCTTGTGATTATAAATGTTCCTTACTGATTAGAAGCTGGGTGACTTTTTATAGCTGTCAGCTGTCTGGGATGGTTCAGCTCATCGAGAGAACAGCATGGCTCTACTCTCGATAGTTTGCATCCCCTTCCTCCTCTCTTTGTCGCTTTCAATTTCTCTCAGTCTCCTATACTTCCCCTTCTTTACAGTCCCTCCAAAATTAAACTGCAACTACTGCAGCCAAAACGAAGTGATATGAAGTCACCACACTCTACGTCTGGAATAAACCTGGGGAATTCAGCAGTATTTTACATTTTTACGGTTAAGCAATTTTGCACTCGGGCAGTTGAAGCAGCTCCTCTCTCCTTCTCTTTCTGTCATAGCCCCTATTCCCTGAAACAGGCCAAGGAGCCAACAGCTTAGGATTTAGATGCATATGGGAGCCCATACTGAAGTAGCTAACGCTATCATTATAGCTGTCTATGAAGTGCGCTATGCAACATTCAGATAAGACCACTCAAGCAGAATCATACATTATTATACCTATATAATAGTAATTGCAAATGTAGGATATACTGTAGAAAAAGCCAACACACTGTCTGTGAATATGAAGTAACTTATTAACATATTTATAGTGCACATGCTGCCTCAAAACAAATGAATATTTCATGATGGCATTTGACTGACAGAATGTGGTTACAAATGCTTTAATATACAAATATGGATTTTTTTTTTGCTCAAAATCAATAGGAACATCTACTGCCACCATGTCACATAGACAACAGAATGGCCGTCGCTATCTGTGATGTCACATCTTCTGTAATCTGTAATGTTTACTAGGGAATGGCTGTTTTTTGAGTTCAGTATTGTTTGAAACGATGCCGGTTGTTGTACAATCCTAGCATAGATTCAAATGTCAGATAAGGACCATCTGGAGGATAAAATATATACTCTATGGATTAAATTTCAATAACAATTTGCAATATTGTAGCCACTAGGTCACCAGAGATGGATTCTGCCATTTTCACCAGTGCAATTAATAATAAAAAAAGTCCTTCGAGAAAACCTTCCAAAACCCAGTTCTTATTTATTAACTTGTTTGTTTGTTAATTTTAAGAACCTCTGCTATATTTATATTGGTGCTGTGTTAGTCTTTCCGCTTCCTAATTTTAGACAATGATGTTGATTCGCTTGCATTCAAGATATATGGCAACCACATATGGAGAGATAATTATTGCCGATGGTATTTCAAACACTGTTGGCCCATATTACAGAACAATCCATACGTGGAACTAGCTGGTTAGGACCGGAACTGTCAGGAACAGTAAAACACCTTGAACAGACCTACGAGAGATCAGGGCTAAGGACCAGATTTCTTCAGGTATAATAAATTAAAATGAAGCTCATCAGTGTGTTCAGGGAACAGAAAATGAAAATTGGACATTATATTATATTATTATATTAAAAATTGTCCGTGCTGAATTTTAAACACATAACATAGCTAGTAATTAGGAGTGTAATGGTACACGTATTCATACCAAAAATTTTGTGTGTATTTCCCCCGAGCAACATTCGGAAAGGGGCGGATGAAGCCGTGCCGATACACATATGAACACAGATAAACCAGTATTTGAAGATACAGTTAATTTTTTAAATGTGCACCTTAATGGATATATATTTAATTTTTATGTACTTCAGAGAATGTTTATTTTGATTTTAGTTTTTATTAGGAGGTTGCAGCAATATTGACAGACTTTTGTTCAGTACTTTGTTCAGTAAACCACTGTTTAATAAAGAAAAAAAAGAAGCAATTTATGTTTTGTTTCTTTTACCCCCGATGTACCAAAAAACATACCGAACCGTAACTTCAAAACCGAGGTACATACCGAACCGTGATTTTTGTGTACCGTTACACCACTACTAGATATGTTGTGCTTCTTAGGTCAGTGGCATTCAGTGGAGTCAATGTTTTCTTGGAAATATTTTCATTTTGTCTTGGCCAGATACTGACAGATTGGGTAATACCACTGTCAACACTGTCACTAATAGTCATCTTAATATTTTCACTAATGTTCGACTTAATAAGAACACCATGCCCATTTGATAGGCTAATTATTTATAGACATTATAAAAAACAGTACTATTTAGTCACAATGGATCTTCTGTTTGCTTGGAAGAACCACCAGAAATGTGTTCCAAAAAAAAAATAGAATCACAATGAAGAAGCAGGTTCTGGCAGGTTCCACAACCCAAAGGATCATGGAAATGAAGCTCATTCTTCATTAGTAAAGCACTGCAAGCACAGTTTCAATAACTCTTTACTGCAAAGTAAAGTGCTCTGTGAAATAAAGGCCTGTGATAATTGTTTAATTCCTATTTAATTTGAATCAAAAAAAGGAGGAGTCGAAGCCTGTTGTTAACGTGATTGCACTTAATAACTTTTAGCCCATTAGGCTCTGTGATGGGAATCTCACAATTATGTGTTATGAATCCCCATTCCTTTAAGTTTTCAAATCAATTTATATGCAGATGATGTCCATTTTATATCTCCCACTGCATAATTGGGTCTGCAATCTGTAAAGGCATGAAATGTACACTAACCCTTATCACAGCTCTGCTGACGAAGACTCGTCAAACCACAGCGGGTTCCAGGACAGATAATATATGCAAGAAGATTTCCATCTGTGAGCAAAGACCACGGCAGTACACAGACACATGCTGACAAGCCAATCACAAAAAGTATTTGTTTTCAAAGTAAATTAAAATTAGCACTTTCTTTGGAAAATATTGAAAATAATCTATGTGTTTCCGTGACCCACCATTTGAGCTTATGAGAATTTAGCAAAACAAAAAGGTCATATTTAATTCATATTGTTTTTATTGATGTGGCTATTTGAGGATTTCTCTTTATCCTTTATAAAAACACCTTACTGTTAGCCGGTACCATGGTCACGTCAAGTTATTTGAAGATAAACATGTATATCACACACAAAAGGCTAAATTCTGCTGAAGGACTTCCTCCACCTGTATTCTCATTTAACAGGGATTGTTGTCAAATTTCCTGCTTCTAGTTCAATATCATTTAACCTGCCACTTGCACAGCCTCAGATTTGAAAATCAATACGAGTTATTCATCCACACAAAAAACATTCACAGCTGCTCGATACAATGCAGCTCCAAATCCTGAATTCTACCAAGCCATGATCAAAGATATTACTCTTCGAGACTGAACAATCCTGGTTGAATTTGCTTTAAGAGGACTTCAAATCATATTTAGTAAGCAGTGTTACATTTATTAGTTTGTGACCCCAAAAATAACTGAAATTGCCCTGCCATATCATTGTCTTGGACTTCTCCATTAAGGGCATGTGCATGCAGGAATAATACGTGGAGTGTTTTTTTTTTTGGTAACATTTTACTTGATGGGGCAGAAAAAACAGTATTATGCAATGACTTATATATTAATTTACCACAAACTTAATTGCACAAACTGAGTTACTACTAAGTATTTTTACCCCGTCAAGTATGAACGTATTTATTTTTTTTAAAATTCAGGTTCATTCTTAACTATTGACTAATCCTTTATATCCTCCTTTAAAATTCCCAGTTTCTTGACCTTAATTATCAGCATGACACATGGGCACGTTCAGCTTTTAGCAGGGAGAGGTCGGGGGAACACCTGTATCACCTCTAGCACCTTGATGAATAAAACGGTCAGCTGGCATACCTACTGAATAACCTCCCGGAGTCTGAGTGCTATATGGGCAGCAGACAGGCAGGTTTGCTCTGGCTGACTCAGCCAAAATGAAGCCCGCAGCAGTGTTGTCCGCTGAACGCCGCTGCCAGCAGTGACATTGAGAGCTCCGGTCACGTATGCCATCTGTCATTCTCTCGTACTTTGCTTAAAGTCAAACAGAAGACCTGTCCGCCACAGACAAGTCAATGAAGCCAGTGGCTAAAAGCCTTTTATATACCCAGTAGTGTAAACTCATGAACTCGAATGGCCCACAGAGCGCATATGTTAGCCTTGTATAGCAGCGTACGGCTCAGTCCGGCTCATTAACATCGTGACACATTAGCATGTAATTTGTAACGACACTCATAAGCTGGCTAGTGAGACCAAGTGATCATTAGGAAAATCCTGCAGAATAGTGGGGTGCACTGTGACCCTGTACTGAATTACTAATGGGAAGGATGGATCGGATTGGATGGTAGATGGTGAAAAGATTGTTTGAAAAGATTTTTGAATAAGTTGAGAAATAAGCACTTTCACTACTTCCCAATGACATACAGTATCTGCCTTCCAGATCAAGGTAAAGTCTCGATACTGTATATCACGTCAACCTGATCTAACCAAGTCCTAACATATGTTCTTAGATTTTCTGTCTTGCATAGGAATATAATGAAAATTTTGGGTCAGTTGGATCCCTTCTCTTTTTAAGGACAATTTTAAGGGGAGTTTTTGTGCTGACCTCTCAGATGCAACTCATCTGAAGCAACTGATCTTACAAATACAGATAAATTAAGCTTCCAGAGACATTGCAGACATGTTTTAAGGGATTCATCACTCTGGCTTCCCAAAGACTTTTGACCTTTGACCTGTCTCCACATTTGTTCGTGAGCCACCAATATGTTGCAGCTCAGGTCCCCATGTTCCAATAAAGAGGCAGATTAAGCCGTTGATCCTGCTGCATCAGATAATTTGACACAATTCGGAAGTGATAAGCAGGAACAAATATTTTGCCGATAACAGGCATTAAAAATATACTCCAAACAAAAACATTGTTATCTTGAAGTAACTGTTTTGCTTTCTTTGATTTCTGCTTCATTTGAGAGCCTAAAAAGAAAGGAAAAAAGCCGTTCAACAGAAATAATTAAGCGACTAGGGAGCAATGACATTATTGTCTTTCTTGTTAACTGTGTATACAAATTGTAACTTTACTTGAGGGGACATGAATAAAGTAGTAGTACACACTTACTTAATGCATTAATTAACCAATAACTAAGTGTTTGTTAAGTACTGATGGTGTTCATCATTAATCAATCATGACATTAATCTATCGTTATCAATCATGACATTAATCGATCATGACATGTATTTCATGGGGACATCATTAGTTTGTGATTTCTTCTTCAGTAGTAAATGAGTTACCGTATTTTCCGCACTATAACGCGCACTGCATTATAAGGCGCACCGTCAATCAGTGGTCTATTTTCAAACTTTTTCCACATACAAGGCGCACCGGACTTTTAGGCGCTTTAAGCAAAACAAAACAGTCAGATAAGCCAGTCAACCAAAATTTATTTTACATCACGTGTTCACAATGACTGTCAACATTGTTCAAACGTTTATGAGCGTCTTCACTACTCTTTAACACGTAAAAAAACAAGAGTCTTATACCGCTAAATCAAAAGTCAGCGTATTCATAATAACTCAAAATTGAACACTTATAATACGGTCCTATACCGCTAAATCAAAAGTCGGCGTATTCATAATAACTCTTGAAATTGTTCATTTATAATACGTGAAGCACTACACAATACACTCACTTTTCAATACTAAAACATTCAAATCGCTTCGAGTTCAGTATACACAACAGAAATTAATCCACGTTTAAAGCGCACTGGATTATAAGGCGCACTGTTATTTCTTAAGAAAATCAAAGGCTTTAGAGTGCGCCTTATAGTGCGGAAAATACGGCAAGTAATTTTTGCCCCCCTTCCCCCCATGAACTTATCATTCTTAACTAATTAGTTAACTGTTAACTAATATAGTGCCTACGTGTTTAATACACGAACTGTCATGAATGATTAATGATGAAGAAGCATGGGATCAGTACATGAACCGTCATAATTGATTAATTAGTTAATGGTTAATTAATGCATTCACCCTCTGAAGTCGGCTACTGTATGTATCCAGAATCACACTATACCGTTTAAAATACTTGCTTGTTGTAGACGTAAGAAACATCCCAAGAAACCTTGAATGGACTACTTTACAAATATATATATAGGTAGAAACTAAATACATTTTTACAGCTTTGTGATACAAATATAAAGGACAAGAGTCTCTGACTTAAGTAAACGTGCACTACTACATTATTTGTGTCCCTCCAAGTAAAGTGTACCCAACTTCTTTAATGGGTGTTTTTACACTTTTACTAATCTGCAGTATTGTCCCATACTATGCTATAGTATCTTCATAAATTAACCATTAATTCATAATAAAGACACCACAAATATACTATATATTAATTTGTATTGTTTTAAATAGTGAATCAGAGTAATCAAGCCAATTAAAATACATTATACAATCAGTATCATGCTACGAATAAAAAGACACACTAAAGTACTGTATAGATGAATAGAATGTTATATATCACCAGGAACTTGCAGTTATGTAAAATGGATGAAAAGATGGAGACTGCACCCAATAAAGACCCCTAAAGCAGGACACATCACTTAATATTAAGTGAATTACCACTGAAGCACAAATCACGAAGAAATATTGTTGCTCGATAAAAGATGCGTCATGATTCATTAATGATGAATCATGACGGGTTAATGTGTTATTCATGACTTGTTCCTTCAGTAATTCCTTCAGTATTTCACAAAGGTTTACAAAATTAGATATAGTAACAAATACAATAATTGCTTGAGATGAAAGATGTGTCATCAATTCATTAATAATGAATTAACATAAGATCAGTAACTAACTTGTTGCTCATACGCCTAATGTTAGCTGTTCAAAAGCATAAATCTATCTCCTCATCTGCTCCTTATTACACTGTTTTGATGCCCCAGGGGGTGGAGAGCTGTCAGGGTGATGATAGAATGACAGAATCCCTCCTGGGTCTCCAGCCCACAAAAGCACCACCGTAAACAGACGAATGATCTGGTGCGAAAAAAAAAAAAAAGTAAAACAAAGCAAAACAGCTTCCAGCTAAGAGAATCGTCCAGCTGACTGAGACCAATGATAATGACATCATAACTGCTTATTTGGAATAATTAAGCATCGGTGTATTAACATCAGTGGCATACAGAACAATAATGAGACCAATTAAAGTAAGCATTTATGCTGGTGAAATTACTGAAGTTAAAGCTGTTTCATTTAGAGAGATAATTGCAGGTATATTTTTATAGAGCAAGGAAGAATTTCTATAGATTTTTCTTTTTCCGCATCCTCGGTTGAACCCTGCTGCTTGGGAGAACAGGTATGCTACACTTCATCTCTGAGAAACAGGATCTTAATTATCTCTGCACTGGGGTGGGGTCTGAGGATCTCCGTTTGCTTCTGTTCTTCAAATATGAAGAATTTTCTGTAAGGCTCTCCTATTAAGCCATTTTAAAATGTGTATATATACTTTTCCAAAAATGCTGTCAAAGGTGAATGCTTTGTGTACCCAAAGTGTGCAGCCCCTTTGCTGCTCTTTTTTATATTTAGTGAATTTCTGCCCATGGTATTTTAATTACAGAAAGAAACTGTGATGCATACTATGATTTCCATGTTTTTAATATAACGATGCACCCTGCCACTTGATCATAACTCGTGGGAGTTTTACTTGCACAAAAACGTTCTGAGGGCAGAAGGAAAAATGATTGGCTCACAGAAATAACCAATCAAACTGTAGAGGAGGTGAGTCCAAGCAATTAGAGGTATCTGATTGGTTGGTCCTGCCTCCCCCTATGTCACGCCTGGCTCGTACAATCCTTCCATGTGCCATGCCCCCTTCATACCACATGTCAATTCCTGATTGTATCCAGCTGTTTCGTGTTATTTCTGAGTAGTCCTGTGTATTTAGCCCGCATTCAAGTCTGTTTCCCCTGTCCGGTCATTGACGTTGTTTTATCGTGTGATTCCTTGTCTGTCAGTTTACCTGAATAAACCCCGTTTTTTTTGGATTTCCATGCTCCCTGCTCCGGCACCTGATGTTCCGGATCGACCTGTCCCTGCTCTGCCCATAGCGACTCCTACTCTGCCCGTCCTGGTTATTGCCCCAACTCGCGCCCCACCAGTCCCTGTCCCTGAGGAGGTTCCTGACTGTCAGCACACCACTCCTTCCCCCTTTCGGGAGGAGGAGCTTGAATGGGATTTCCCTGATGGCCCCAATGGACCATTCCAGGGAACTTCCTCCTCACCTCTTCTGCCTGTCCCTCCGACTTCCTCCTCGCCCCCTCTGAGGATGATCCCCTCCTGCTCTGGCCTCGCGGTCGCCTGCTGCCCCTGCGGCTGATGCTTTCCGCCCGCTGTGGTTCCCTTGGGCTCCCCATTGTCCCCCGTCCTTTCCTTTTCGGCCCCCTTGCTTGGTCCCTCCTGTGTCTGTTCCTCGTCCCTCTATGTCTCCTATGTTCCCTCCTGGCCCTTTCATTCCTCCTGTTGGTCTTCCCCCTGTGTCTCCTTTTGTGGTGTCTCTCTGCCTGTCTGCGTTCCCTGTGGTCTGTCAGTGGTTGTCCTGTTTCTCATCCCTGTGCCTGTTTTGTGTGTCTGTCCTGTTCGCGGTATCTGTTTGATGGTTTTGCTTTTGTCTTCCAGGTCCCATGTCCCCGGTCCCCCCCTCGTTACCTCATGTCAATTTCTCATTATATTCTGGTGTTTCATGCTATTTTTGAGTAGTCATGTGTATTTAGTTCACGTTCAAGTCTGTTTCCCCAGTCCAGTCATTGACGTTGTTTTATCGTGCGATTCCTTGTCCATCAGTTTACCTGAATAAACCCCTATTTTTTTGTGTTTCCGTGTGCCCAATCCTGCTTCCCGCTCACTGCTCGCTCGTCCCTGCACACGGTAATAACAGAATGACCGGACTCGCAAAGAAGATGCCGCCGCTGACCGAGGCTGAATACAGCGATCTGGTCAGTGAAGCGATTAATTGGCTGCAGCAGCCCGAGGTGCAAGAGGACCCAACGGCTCGCGCCCTGGCTGCACATATGGGGTAGATCCTGCGGAGGATCTCCCCGACAAAGGATGCATTCCTCACGGCAGCAGTTGAAGAATGGAGTAACGGAGGCGATGATGAGGCATGTGGCCCAAGACAGCGGAATACCTCCTGGTCCGCTACTGGAACTCCCAGAACTGCCCCCTACTCCACCACACGAAGCAGGAGGGAGAGAAGCTGGAGACGGAAGGAGACACAAGAGATCTTCTTAGGGGTTGTCTCCCTCTCCGCTGCCTGCCCTGCTGCATACCAGGAGAAGCCCCTCCTGATCCAGAACTCGGAGGTGTCCATGCCAGAAACCACTTTCCTGCAGCCACCTGATGCTTGTCTGCCAGCAACCAACCCCGCCTGGTGGACGCAGGAGCCTTACGCAGCTATTGCGCTGCCAGCGCCGGCAGCTCACCCCTTTCGGGGAACCCGCCTGGCCCTTAAAGGGGCCAGGACAGTTTGGGATGCCATCCCGCGGGTCCCAAAGGGCACCGCCTGCTCCTATGGCACCAACCATAGCTGCTATGCCTGTGGTGCCTGACCAGTTTGATGTTCCTGACTTGCTCGTGTCTGATGTTCCTGACCGGCCTGACATCCCGGAGGTTCCAGAGCCGGCGGCCCCTGCACTGCTGCCCGCAGAAGCTCCCTCTATGTCCGAGACCCCTGCAGCAACCCCTGCAGTTCCAGTGCCAGTTTTCCCTGCACCACTGCCCACAGAGGCTTCCGCTGAGACCAAGGCCCCTGTTCTGCCCGAGGTCCCGGCACCTCCACCTTCTGCTCTGCCTGAGGCCCCGCGCCTCCACCTCCTGTTCCGCCCGAGGTCCCAGCGCCTCCACCTCCTGCTCCACCTGAAACCCCGGCTCCGTTCGCACCCGATGTCCTGGACCCAGCTCCGCCTAATGTCCCGGCTCCCTGCTCCGGCACCTGATGTTCCGGCTCGACCTGTCCCTGCTCCGCCCATAGCGACTCCTTCTCTGCCCGTCCTGGTTCTCCCGCACCACCAGTCCCTGTCCCTGAGGAGGTTCCTGACTGTCAGCACACCACTCCTTCCCCCTTGCGGGAGGAGGAGCTTGAATGGGATTTCCCTGATGGCCCCAATGGACCATTCCAGGGGACTGACTCCTCACTTCCTCTCCTGTCCCTCTGACTTCCTCCTCATCCCCTCCTGCTCTGGCCTCGCAGTCGCCTGCTGCCCCTGCGGCTGCCACTTTCCGCCCGCTGGGGTTCCCTTGGGCTCCCCATTGTCCCCTGTCCTTTCCCTTTCGGCCCCCTTGCTTGGTCCCTCCTGTGTCTGCTCCTCATCCCACTGTGTCTCCTATGCTCCCTCCTGGCCCTTTCGTTCCTCCTGTTGGTGTTCCCCCTGTGTCTCCTTTTGTGGTGCCTCTCTGCCTGTCTGCGTTCCCTGTGGTCTGTCAGTGGTTGTCCTGTTTCTCGTCCCTGTGCCTGTTTTGTGTGTCTGTCCTGTTTGCAGGTGTCTCTGTGATGGTTTTGCTTTTGTCTTCCAGGTCCCATGTCCCCAGTCCCGTCTCGTCCATCACCTCCCCTGAGGCACGCCTTTTGGGGGGGGGGGGGTTCTGTCACGCCCAGCTCGTATGATCCTTCCATGTGCCATGCCCCC
Source organism: Paramormyrops kingsleyae (assembly GCF_048594095.1). Classification (NCBI taxonomy): domain Eukaryota; kingdom Metazoa; phylum Chordata; class Actinopteri; order Osteoglossiformes; family Mormyridae; genus Paramormyrops; species Paramormyrops kingsleyae. The sequence goes on from NC_132805.1 coordinate 27,530,806, forward strand.
TCATTACCTCATGTCAATTCCTGATTGTATTCAGCTGTTTCATGCTATTTCTGAGTAGTCCTGTGTATTTAGTCCGCGTTCAAGTCTGTTTCCCCAGTCCAGTCATTGACATTGTTTTATTGTGTGATTTCTTGTCTGTCAGTTTACCTGAATAAAACCCCGTTTTTTTTTTGGGTTTCCGTGTGCCCGATCCTGCTTCCCCGCTCACTGCTCGCTCGTTCCTGCATACAATCATAACACCCCAGTTGCTTAGACTAACTTCCTATACAATCTGATTGATTATCTCTCTGAACCAATATTTTTTTCTTCTGCCCTCGGAACATTTTTGTGTAAGTAAAACTCCCATGAGCTCGTTTATAGTCTGTCAATTGATCTTAGATTAACAAAAGGCCAACCCCAGTGAAAATGAGTAATACTTAGTATTATGCTGCCTTTATTGGAGAATGGGGGGATTTGTCTGTAATTTAAAATCTGCAATTTGGCATGCTGGCTTAATTGAGACAAGCACTGATAGGAAGGTGTGACATTGTTGGGGATGCTGTCACACACACAGGTAGTAATTACCCATCTTCAAATGCCCCCAGGCTATGTGCAGCGAACAAACACCGAGGATGGGAAACAGTGAAAAGGGCGCTCAACATGTTTATTCCATCCAGGAAAAAAAAGCAGCACTCCTTGCTTTCTGGCACTCGACAGTTGCTGTTTCTGTAAAATGTTTCTGTTTATTTCCCCCAACAACATAAGGAGCTAGAAACCATCTGTGTTGGTGAAAAGGAAGCTATGTGTGAAATAACTGATTGAGAGCAATGGACTTCGAGTCCAAGTGGTATGAAGTCTATCTGACACATTCTGGTACTGATACTCCGACGGAAACTGGTTTCCACAGCGACGATAGAGCAAACACAAAGACCTTTGCTGCTATCTAAATCAGGGAATAGCACGGCCAGCTTAATAACCTGTACTGCTTCCAACACATAAGGTAGTCACTTCCAGATTCAGTTCTTTCTTCAGTGGTACCACTGTTCATAGAAACAATGAATGAAGACACACCCTGTGCGTTTAGAGAATCAGTCAGTGGTGTAGTGCTGTCATGGGAATACTGTTTAAATGCCTATATGCAGTTCTCCTCTGACTGATATGCATTTATGACATTTAAATCCGTATATGCCATAATCCTGTGCACACCCACCCCTACATCCCTGGAATCAATATGCATTTACATATAATGCATTTCTAACCCACTCCTCAGCAAAAAAAAAATCTTCTCTTCGGGGATAATAACCGGAATGGCACTGCATTTCGACTTTTATACTTCATATGCTTTACGCTGAATTCTTCATTCCTGTTTTAACAGTTAAAATGTTTGTGCTGTCCTGAAGGACAGTGTTTATAGGGCATGACTTTGAATTAAGGTTGTTTTGTACTGGGCTTTCTATGCCATTTCTATAACAAATTGCTTTTCAACTAATACCTTTGATATTACTTTGATATTTTTGTGATTATTTGTGATGAGATGCAGCATTCACAGCAAAGCCTTTAACTTGTTCATGGCAAGTATTTCCAGTAGGTAAATACCGAATAAGAAAGCTGTGGATTCATTCCCGTGTAGCGCATGCATGTGTGGTGATAATTAGACGTCAGGGGTCATTCTCCATTATACTGCTAGATGTGATGGTTCAGCATGAACATCTCCATGGGGACCAAAGGGTGGGGACAATGTTACAAGTGGACACATTAGATGGAAATTCCCAGGGTGACAGCTTGAATGTCCCATCTTGTGAATGTGACCGATGTTAATGTAAGTGGAGGTGCCTTATTTGCATTGTTCATGGAAAATAGAGGCTTGATTTATGCACGAAAGCCAGTAAAAATATAGTTTTTATAGATGTATAGTTTATGGATAATTAATTGGTGCTGTCTGCACAGGTCCACAATACTTATCTGAAAGGCATAGTTGAGATCCACTGACCAAAAAACAAACAAAAAAAAATCTGTTGGTGACGTCACTGCAAGCACCAGAAATAAGATTTCTTACTAAAGTCCCACGTTTTCCTAGAAATTAAAGTTTATGTTCCTGTGTGTGTGTGTGGATTATGTTTATATTAAATTGTGGTGACCAAATGGTCCCCACAATGTGATAAAAAACCTGTTATTTTTGTCATGGGGACCATTTTTCAAGTCCCTACAAAAATCTGTAAACGCAATCAAAAAACTAAAATTAACCAAAATTTAGTTTGGTTTCTTATGGTTAGGGGTAGGGCTGGGTAGGGGTTTTGGTCATCATGTTGGGATTACATACATCTGTGTTTGCATCAAGCATGTCTGTGTGTGTGTGTCTGTGTTTGCATCAAGCGTGTGTGTGTCTGTGTGTGTGTGTCTGTGTGTCTGTGTTTGCATCAAGCATGTCTGTGTGTGTGTGTCTGTGTTTGCATCAAGCGTGTGTGTGTGTGTGTCTGTGTGTCTGTGTTTGCATCAGGCATCAAGGGGATGGACAAAAAATCTTAAAATTGCCACTTTCATTTTAATTAGATCCACATTGCCAATATGGGGATACCATTTGGTTTTTGTATTCATTTTATCAGTTCTGGCACCTCATTAAGAGGCTTTGGCCTGTTGCTGGTTTGTTGCTGGTCTGACTGTGCCCTGAAAACCTGGGGCCTGGCGTCCCACTTGGCTAAATGTTCTGAAATCTTTCCAAAAAAAAGAGACTGTCAGGTGTCAGACCCCGAGATCCAAGAGCCAGCCCCATACCGATCATCCTCCCGGCATTATTGAAGACACCTTTTTCTCATTTACCCTCACAACCATTTAAGGACCCCTACATCTGTTACCTTCTTGTGAGGTACTGTGAGTTAGCCATAGTGTTCATTTATTTGTTACCAGTGTTTTGTAACCCGTTGCCTGTTTGTTTGGATTCAATTTTCAGAGTTCTGATTCCGCTATAGTACTGCCCCAGTGTGGATTTGAACATCTTGTCTGTTCAACAACCCTGAGCTTGGATTCTTTCTGTGTTATTCATCAAATAAATCACTATGGATCACTCTGCAACTGAATCTCAACATGATTCATTACAGAGACAAATTTAGCCAAACAAATGTCTAGCTACATATATAAAAATATTCAATTAAACCATATAAGCCTACTGCCACTGGACCCATCTAAATATGGAAATCTGGTCTCTGTCAATCAAAGCATCACCATGTAAACTTGTTGCCAATAGATCCATCAAATCCCTGCCCTTAATACCTTGCCCCCTGAACATATATCATGAGCCTTTTTTTGCAAAGCACCATTTTGAGTTTCTCCATTTCTTGTCAAGCTGATATTGTTGTGCTTGGTTTCTGTCAATGATTACAGCCTGCAGCTTGTCAAAACTTTTGAGGAATGACAGCAAAGCGGCTGTTTGCAGGCAGCACATGGCCAAGCAGTGGAGTAAATACAGAAAAGATGTAAATCTGCACGTAGCATCATTTTTTAACCTCTGTGAATATTCAGAGGATAATTAAAGGATGCTTTCGGTGGCATGCAGCAATATGGCAGCAATATGCCGCGCCTCAGCTATTGGCCCTAGGTGATCATCAGCACCCCTCTGTGGGCCATCTCTGTAAAATAACTTAGCTTTTTTTTTTTTGGGGGGGGGGGGGGGCACCTCTCTTGTTTTTCCTCCAATGCAACACTTTTGTGGCACATCAGTGAAAGTGCAATGTTGTAGGATTTGACCATTCTGCCACTCCATCAGTGTATGTCATCTGATCACGCCACACTTCTTCTAATGAGAGGACAAAAACACGACCCCTTTGTCGACCATGATTTTAAACAAGCCACTGGAATGCTGGCAGTTTGCCTCAAAGATGAAATCTCCTTCTCTGTAATGAAGACGGGCGACTAATATGAGGGGAAAAGAAAAAACACCAGCAAACAAATCATAACCCTAGCAAACAGGAATCTGAAGTTAAATCCACAATAATAGCCTGATACAAATAAAATATGTTATTTTCATTACACAAAAAGTCACCTTAATCCAGTGATATGTGTAACAAAACAGAACAGCGATATTCACATAAAGGTCTGATCTTTTAATGCTTAGTTGTTCAGATTTCCAGCCTAGTGAATGTTAATGCTGTTCTTAAAAAGCAAACGCTGGAGAAGAATCAAATTTAGGAAGCAATTTTTCCCAAGAGCTTGAAACTATTTTGACAATGATATTACAGATATATCACAGGAACAATGATGCTACAGGAATGTAAGAAATGGGTCCAGTTGACTCTTAAGTCACTGTTGTGCCCTTGCTGAGCATCATGGAGGACCTGCTGCCTGAAACACAAACACAGAATCAGATCTATGTTTCAGAGAGGGACCTGCCCCAGGAAGAGGCTGCAGGCTCAGCTAGACATTATAAATGTGATATCCTGCGATAGAATCCACAGTGATTCTTGAGTGTCAGGGTGAGAAACGCAGTGCATATAAGCCATCAATAAACGTGTTTCTAGGGAGGATATTTTAATGCAAATCTTGAAATGACTCCACGTCTCTCATTCTTTCGCGCTAAACAGTAGCTACCTGGAAATTCTCTGTGGCAGGAGGGCTAATCAGTCATTATGTCAAAAACACTCTGCAGGTGACACTGACGCCTGGTGAACCTTAAAACACATGCGATCATATATCAAGAGCATGACAGGTGCATTGAAGGCAGACACTGGTGTTTTGCTAAGTCCAGGCTGCGTTGTGCTGTTGCTGCTGTGTCAGAAACAATCGCTTTATTTCTGGATGTCTTTGACTGCATGGCTGAATGGAGAAATATCAGATATACTCTAATGCGATTAGCTAGGACGATACATAATTTCACACAGTCTAATGCAAACACATACACTCAGGTATAAATCAATAATGAAATTATTTACTAAATTAATATTTTTATTCAGTCTATTATTCAACCATAAACTATTAAGTAGTTCTGCTCTGACCCTCTTTTACAGCTTGTAACCATATACATATTTCAAATATGCACTATATTACAAAAATATGACCACCGATCCATTCAAAAGCCCCTAAAATAAATTCCCCGTCTCCATGTGCCATTATAATATGTCAATCAAGACTTGGGGAGGAAATTATGGCTAAAAAGAATTAGTTTCCCAATATGGCACATTTGCATAATAGAGAAATATTCAATGTGATTTAATTAACGGTATTACTGAAAGGGAAATCATTGAAAACATCTTCTCTATCCATCCATGACAGATGTGCTGCGATTGTGAGAGAGGCGCTCCGGCGTCTGCCAGTCCTGCGTGTAAAGCCAGCACAAAGCCCAGCGAATGACTGCCCTGCATTCCTCTTAGCCGCTCATTGATTCAAATGCTCTACCAGCATCTGCTTGGCCTCTGAGAAATGACATGGCAGCATAGCCCCTGCTGAAATGGTCCATGACCCTGACCCCTCCCAACTCTCTTTGTAATTACTGGTCACTCTGGAGTATATATATAAGCATTTATATATATATTCTAAATTCCAGTACCTGCTTGACTTTTGTCATGTGATAGATAATGACCGTTGTAGCATTCTGGACAGGAAAGTAGTATTTTGCTTAACACAGTAAAGTTTATGCAATAAGGACATGAGCAAGAGGTGGAATTTGAAATATTTAACATAGCACTGCAACGCTAGAACATCTAGTGGTAGAATCAAGATCAAGAAGTATACACGCAAAAGATCTTTGCAGCTTTGCAACTTTAATGAGACTGCAAACACATCTAGGCATGATTCCCATATGAGTAGGACAGTCATATTGTCCGAAATTGTGCAACCTGAACAATGCAATAGCATTTATAATATTGAATGGAACAACACAGCAGAAAAAAAAAACATCCATTCCCATAACTACTGAGGTCTTGTGTGGCCTGAGCCCTATATCAGGCAGCAGAGTAGGGCCACTGGCAGAACTATAGGCAATACAGCCGCCGCAATTGTACTCGGGCCCTATGGAGGGTCGACAGGCCGCTTCGCCAGGAGGATCAGGAGGCTATTGATCTATTAGTTTAAATTATTGAAGAATCGCTGGAAACCAAATGATATATATGCACCCTGTACCTGGCTGGCAAATATATCTCCCTCAGAGTGTCCAGTTTTTAATTTTTCAATTTCTCGAATGAGTTGTCGATGCGGTACACCTTTAGGTACACTTGTAGCATTTAACTGTTAAGGATCAGGGGCTTTGTTGGTCGCTTTTTGAATGTCTCATATTGGCATTATATGAAGCCTGTAAACATGCATACCAGGAAAGTGGATGCCACGCCCCCCCCCCCCCCCCCCATATGTATATATGTGTGTGTGTGTGTGTGTACTGGGTGCCAAAACTTAGTAGGGTGCCAATCCATTGTAGAGCACACACTTACATGCATAATCACACAATAAGAGCAGGTTAGGGGCAACAATTCACCTAACCCTCTGTTTTTGAATTCTGAGAAGATGCAAGAGTACCCAGAGGGCCGTCACTGGGGCACAGGGAGGCCTTGCAAACTGCAGACACAACAGGAATCAAACCCACAACCCCGAGGGCCACAGTGCTGCCAAATGAGCCGTCATGCTGCCCTAAATAAAAGAAATATTAATGCACTCCAGTACGATTTGCTGGTCAGCGCTTGCCAGCATTGCACCGAATCACTCATCACTCAACCTCCGTCCTTTTTTTCTGTACTTGCCTCCCGCAGAGCTCATCCCCTCTAAGCCGTTCACACCGTCTGTTTTCCTCTTGCCTCGTCAGATCGCAGCTGTGGTTCCCAGCAGACACGGCGCTCCTCACTCCCTTCCCTGCACCGTGCCCTGCACAGCCCTGGGGCTTTTCATTAAATACACATCTTAGCCAGTGGAATTGTGTAATTAATTAATTATAAACATATTTTTATTCATAATTTGTCACTTTAGGATTACCTGAAGCAAGTCATGCGTTGAGTAATAAACTTTCCCTTCAAACCATCTTCCGTCAATGTATATATCTAGCATGGGGAGCTTGGAAGTGAGCTTGGAGACTATTCTAGAAAAAACAGTGCACTAGGCAGGGGACCCCGAGGACAGCATGCCAGTCCATTGCAGGGGACACCCTGGGCAGTATGTCAGTTCATTGCGAAGGACACAATGGACAGCATTCCAGTCCATTGCAGGGGACGCCCAGGACAGCATTCCAGTCCATTGCAGGGGACACCCTGGGCAGTATGTCAGTTCATTGCAAAGGACACAATGGACAGCATGTCAGTCCATTGCAGGGGACACCCAGGGCAGTATTCCAGTCCATTGCAGGGGACACCCTCAGACTCATAAACACCCAGACACACACACTCACACACTATGGGAAACGTAGACTGGCACCCACACAAACTACAGCACCTGGATGTAACCAACGCCAGCACAAAAAGAGCATTCAGATTCCACACAGAGAGCTGGCTCCGTAAATCAGACCCTGGAGATGTGAGGCCACATTGCTATCCACTGTAATGAACACACACAGGTAATAATAACAGCAAACATAACACGTGCCAGGAGCTTTAGAGCTTCTCCGTGCCATTCATCTGCAGGTGGTGTAGTAACAGCAGAGTTTAGGAAACTAAAAGTAAATATATTGTTTACAGATTGATAATGTTAGCCTTTGACATGAAATATAAATGCCTGCCGATGCCTTAGGTGTATGGTATAACTGGGTGACAAAAACTACCACTTTCAATAAACATTCTGATTGACTATTTTTGTAAAGCCACAAAGGAAAAACATGACACGTGTTTTATAGAACATTTCCAGTATTATTTTTAGAACATTTCCAGTATTATTTATAGAACATTTCCACTATTGTTTTTAAAGGTATACAATTACGTATGTGATTGAATGGAATTCTGCATGTCTCAGCCTGGTCCTGTATGTTGACTGGGATAGACTCCAGGCCACCCTATGATCCTCACCAGTTAGATGATGGATGGATACAAGTATCTAATGATTATTTTTTGATGAAAGCACCATTGCCACCTGCATTGTGCAGTGTCATGCAAACTATGTCTACATTAACAGGAAATTACATTTTTAAAGATATTTGTACACAAGAGGTGGAGTGGGGGCTCTGAGGCTAGGGATCTGTGGCAGCAACTGGAAGGATGCTGGTTCAAGTCCTGTGAATGTCCAGAGTAATTCTACTCCATTGGGCCCTTGAGCAAGGCCCTAAACCTGCAATCTACATCCAGCCCTATAAGGAGGTCCTCCAACTTACAGTGAAATACCTGGGGGCTAGTGGCAGGATTGGCACTCCGGCCACTGGAAAAAAACTCACACTGGTCCATTCATACTAATGTGGTGCTGAGGTATCACCTGCCACATGGCTGCACTCAGGTTCTCATCCCTGAGGTGGTTTGCTGTGTCATGAGTGCAGCAATGCACTGTATCAGTGCATGTTCCTTACCTCCAGTGTCTACCAGTGGATACAAGAAAAACATGTAGGATTTAAATATAAAGTACATTAAAAAATCTGTTGTTAAAATCTGACCGTGTTTTTAATGATGTATTAAATTGAATATTCACTCTGCTTTGTTTTGCTGTTTTCTATACATTCGGTTTTTCTGTTGCCTCTTAAGAGCTAAATCCACCCCATTGCGCTTAGAGAAATTAGAGATATTAAAACTAGCATCTGCAAGCAGATAGAAGAAGCAGGAGAGACAACGCTGCACTCAGCGGCAAAATAACAGAACACAAATTTCATCTTAAATTTTTGGAAAAGCAAGGTACTGCAACCTTTTAAAATTAATTACAAGCAAGCCTGGTCCATTATCTGCTGACCTGGCTCCACCTTAGTAAATTATTTATTTCTTCTAACCACTCAATGAGCAAGGCAATAATTTGTTCTGATTGGTGCCAACAGGCAGCTAATAGACTCCTGACCTCCAGCAACCTCTGTTTGGTAACGCGGCCCTTGCGATCATAAAAAGCGCACCGACAGCCGCACTTACATTTATGATCTGATAGTGCTCCAGATCAGGGTTTCTCAGCCCGTTCCTCGGGGACCCAAAGGAATTTCATGTTTTTGCTCCCTCCCAGTTCCCTGCCAGACAGTCCACATTTTTGCTCCCTCCTAGTTCCCTGCCAGACAGTCCACATTTTTGCTCCCTCCCAGTTCCCTGCCAGACAGTCCACATTTTTGCTCCCTCCCAGCTCCCTGCCAGACAGTCCACATTTTTGCTCCCTCCCAGTTCCCTGCCAGACAGTCCACATTTTTGCTCCCTCCCAGCTCCCAGGAAAAACGTGGACTGTCTGCGGGTCCCAGAGGACCAGATTGAGAATCACTGCTCTAGACCATCTAAAAGCAGCAATCCTTTACATGTACATAGAAAATAGTAGTGTGTTTTAACTGTAATATATGCTATGTCTGGCGTTTGGTAAGATGCAAACCATTTTCAGTGAATCTGAAGATAGCAAGAGGCTATGGTTTATGTCAAACATTCATTTTTCTCTTTTGAGGCCCATCATCGGACAGCAGCTTCTGGCTTGGGAGGAGATACGGTCATGTGACATTTGGCCCTTGTATTGTCGATCTGACCTCTCCCTTTCAAAACAATGGTATATCACTGTCCAAACTCTTTATATACTTCTTTCTGTTCCAACTGTCCATGTGATTCAATTTATAAGTTGACCTTCTTTTTCAAAAGTCTCAAACAGATATGTGTAAAATAAAACAAGCTAGAAGACACTTTTATATTTCAAATTATCATCAGTAGTTGCTAAAGAATAATTCATAGTCCCCTAAAGACTAAAACTGAAATATGCTATTTGCATAATATTTCAGACATCAACTTATATGGAAGAGCCACCATTTTCCACAATGGTGGATTTGAATCTATTGAGTCCTCTTGGGCTCTGCACACTGGTGCTGATCTCTCACTCCTAAGCAATGGCACTTACATGCTTACTTCCTTGTTCCTAAGCTACCCCCATGTAGTTTTAGTTCTGTGCTCATTCTGTGTTCATTGTGACTTGATGACTTTACTACCAAACTTAAGCTTTATTGCAAAGTAACAGGGTTGCCAAAAGTGGCCAGCTGAGATTTTCAGTTCGAGACGAGTCTGCACACACATACACACACATTTCCATGCATGTAATACTTTTATTACCTTGTAGTCTGTAGGGTTTGCAAACTACCCCAACATTTTTGATGTAGCTAATTTTAGGTTTATGATAGAATAATACAGATTTGCCGTAAGAATTCTTGCGTGAGCCTGAAAGCATGAGTGTCACGCCAGATGTGTGAGAGCTGGCAAGCCTAGTTCCCTCACAGTACATCCCTGTACTTTGCGCCATCCATTAATCCTTCAGTAGCTGAGAGGCTACTACCACTATACTTCACTGTGGGATCCGTGTTTTATGGGGCGTGAGAAGTGGTACTTTTACACCACACAAAGTATTTTACATTCTGTTGAAGAAGCAGAATTTTGAACTCGTCAGACCATAACACCTTTTCCCACACTATAGCTATGTCACTTTTTTATGCTGTCTAGAAGGCTTCAAACAAGCATGTTCTTTTATAGTACTGGCTTCGTTCTTATCACCCTCACATTCAGTTTGGTGGGGAGTGGGGGCGGGGGGGGGATTACGCAACCTATACATTAGTTAGTTAGTTATTTGTATTTATAATTTTAAAGATGCACTATATTCATTTGTCATTCTGTTGTTTTACCACTTTAGGAACACTTTACTGGAGGCCATGTTCTTAGTAATTTATAAACACATTTGCAATGCATTATAATGCATTCATAAATCATTATAAGCAAGGCTACAAATATTTATAAAAAGGCATAACACATTTTAGCCCTGTTTATAATGCTTTATGAACACATTATTTGTTATGTTGAATGCGTTTATCAATGACTAAAAACATGGCCTTAAGGAAAGTGTTACCACCACTTTAAAATAATACAAAATAAAAACATTAAAGAACTAGTGCTGTCAAACAATACATTTTTTTATCAGATTAATCACAGGGTTGCTCTGGATTAATTTCGATTAATCACGATTAAATATCATTCATTTTTAATCTATATTAATCACATTTAATTTTGCATGAGCAAACAGACTCAAGAAAAAAGGGAATATATTCACATAACATGTTTATTGAACATCTTGAACATGAGTCGGATGCATTCCATCTGCCACAGAAGTGCAATACCATGGACCCATATCAAAAAGCAAGATTTTTTGCTTAGCTGGACAACTTGTCGGATTTAAGGTACCTCAGTTTAAATGGTCTCTATCTTTGTTCGCTTACAATTAGCACGAACTACCGTAAATCCGACAAATAATCCAACTAATCATGAAGTCCAATTCTAGCCCGGTTAATTGCCATTGTTAGCAATATCAGTTGATAACACATTACGTGCGGTGCTTTACATATTAAACTCCGTAGCAACACATCCACAGATAAGTTGGATGGTATAGCGTGTGCGACCGATTTAATGAGCCACAAATGAGAAGTAGTATAAAACTACAACTTTCCCTTCTTTTGATAAAGGGCACAGCAACCTTGGATTCTGAACTCGGGATCCTCTGTGCTGCTCTGAGATATTTCTCGGATCTCCAAGAAACGGGAGCGCATGGGGCTTCAAAACTCCGACTCGGAATACGAGTTCCGAGGGCAGATGGAACGCCCTAAAATTGCCCGAAATGGGTTGACAGAGACATTTCAGGGATTTTGAAACATTCTGCGCTGCAGATGGGTTAATTGCGTTAAAAATTCTAATCAGATTAATTTTGACAGCCCTAAAAAAACATATGGTCAAAAGTTCTTTTTATTTGATATGGGTCTGAACATAACACATGGCTAAATACTGTAGTACTTGAATTTTTTGAAACGTGAATGAACCTTAAAAATGTTTTGAAATTGCTTATCACTACAAGTAATATTCTTGCTTATTCAGTCGTAATGCCCCACAGTATGAAAATGCATTAAGATATCAAGTTATTCACTAATTGCTTCATACCTCTAGTAGAAATTAGCTAGTAAGTGAAGTTTTGGCAGCAGAAGGTAAGTCAAAACACAAAATCATGATACAGAAATCAAGGAATATCTCATCCCATAAAAGAATGTCTGGTCAGAGCTATTAAAGTTAAAGCTGATGGAAAATCATTATTTTTAGTGCAAAACTGACCTTTTATTTAACTGCTCGCTTTGAATCTTTCACTAAATTCACGTGCAACGTCTGTTACACGAACAATAACGTTTACTGGATGTTCTCTGAGCAATGATATGCATATAGCCATATTCCACATCACAGGCTTGTACTTCTGTACTGCTTCAGCCGCAGTACACACTGCTTCCATAAACACTGCCGGAACAATCTAGAGTGTTATATACACTGTAAAAACGATGCTACTGCCTATACTACTATCAGACTGGGTATTGGTGTTATGATAGCTTCCCATATATTTTCTTCTTGTCCAAAGGTGAGTTTTGGGGATAGCCTTTTCTGGACAGTGAATTTGGATTGTGTGTTGTACCTTCGACTTCTTGATAATTGAGTCTGCAGAGCTAACTAGGATATCCAAATACTTGTGTTATTATGTGATCATATTCCTTCTGTATGCACTGCAGAAAACTGTTTGATCTTCATTGTTATGCTTTTCCTTCAACACATTGCATAGAATTGGAATTTATCCAGAAAATGGGGGTGATTTCTTCGTTTGTGCCTAGTTAAAGAACAGCAGTAAGGCAAATCAGTATCCCAGTTAGGGCAAAATCATTCACCAGTGCTCCAGAGCAAAGGACTGACAGAATATTTCTAGCCTTTTAGCCTTTGTTTTGATATCCACAGACAAAGAATTTGGTTTGAACTGTATTATGTTTGAGTGTGTTGCATTGCAAGTAAAATATTAACTGGACAATGATGTGTTTGTCTTTCATTTCTGATCTATCAATATTTGAAAACAACGGCAGGGTTTGAATAATTTTTTCTATATAATATATTGTTGAACCAGGAAAATATATCAGTGGTTGTTATGTACTGTATCAGTAGCAAAAAACTGTGATGGCTGTATTTGTGACATGGACCATTAGTCATTAGCTAGTTTTCCAGTGACATGGAATGGGAGTGAGAATGGGTAGTGAGTAGACTTCAGATCCGCAGATGATCCAAATTCATCAAGGCAGTTTCATTTACCACTTACTGCCCAAGAGGTAAGATGCAGCATATAACACTCCCCTGCAGAGTGGCCTTCAACCCATGAACATCACTGAACAAGGAGCTCTCATGAGACCAGACAGTTCAACAGAGGTCAGGCTTCTGCTGTCACAGTTATTAACAGGTCTGTTTCCCCCCCACCCCCTAAAACCCTCGAGAATGGGGAGTATCAGGATTACCACTGCCCTCGTCGGGCCACAGGTCTCCTTTGGTATAAAGAGCAAAGGACTAAGGGGCTGCAATCAGACACAAAGACAAACATATGCTACACACTGTTGTTTAAACATCTGAGAGCCACTATAGTGTCTCTGTGCTTTTTTCTGCAAGGTAAACGTGTAGCAAATGGGGTGGCAGGTGAATATCAGCAAGCATCTATCCCCAGTCCCATGGATTCAGCATCACCGCTTCATGTGGATGTGGAGGGAGTAAGGAGTAGCAGAATGGTGAAAAGTAGCTACAGATTTGGGAGCAGTGCTTTTTCTGAAGGCAGTGTGTCGGCTTTGTAATTATAAGTCATGCCAGAGCTAAACTCAGTTTGTCAGTGAGCTATGCATGTCATGTTCAGGCAGGGGGCAGCTTTGGGGAGGTTTGGTGCCTCCTTGTCAAGATACTTGAAGATTCGCAGGCACACCATGGTATCGTCTGCAGTACCGCTAGACCTCATGGTGGTGTGTGGCTCTCTGGGTTAGGATTCTGTGCCTGTAATCAGGTCGTTTGCAGAGTTGGGTAATTTAGGTCCAGAGAGTAGAAGTCCAGACCTGTGTGTTTCTGTGTCTTATGGAGAACAAGTCATGATGGGTGAAAAAGACGATTTCCCTGCAGGGTTAAATAAAGTAAGAACATAAGAAATTTACAAAGGAGAGGAGGCCATTCAGCCCTTCAGGCTCGTTTGGGGAGAACTTAACTAATAGCTCAGAGTTGTTAAAATCTTATCTAGGTCTGATTTAAAGGGACCCAGGGTTTTAGCTTGCACTACACTAGCAGGAAGACTATTCCATACTCTAACTACACGCTGTGTAAAGAAGTGCTTCCTCAAATTCAAAGTATCATCATTATTGCTATTCATCTGAGATTGGGAATCTGGTGTTCTATTCAGGCCAAACTGTAAAACATCTCTGTGATCTACTCATACAGTATATGCATTTGCTCCCATAGAACTGTAATATTACTGCAGGGCAGTGAGTGGATTGGGGTCATCACTACTGCATGCCATGTGCTCGTCTCAGCATCTTGATGCCTTTGTAGTAGAATAGCTCAATTGTACATGTAACAGCTATTATGTTATTCGATTAATATATAAAAATGACTGAGGCCTAGGGTGGCCCAGTGCTTAGCAGTATTGGTTCACTCCTTCGAGGGTGGGGGGTTATGAATCTCACCCATTCTCTGTGAGTTTCCCTCTTCTCCTGATGCACACTCTGGTTTCTCCCTGCAGTCCAAGGTCTTGTAAACAGATAAACTGTTGTCTTTAAGTTGCCCATTGTGTGTGTGTGTGTGCATGCATTTGTGTGTGTGTGTGTATGTGTGTGTTTGCATAGATCACATTTGGGGACCAAAATCCCACTTTGTCCCTAAAGTGGGATAAAACCTGAAACTTCCTTACTTTTGGTGACATTTTTTCAGGTCCCCATCTGGATGACCTCTATTTTCTAAAAATCTGTGAATGCAATCAAAAAGTAAAAATGCCAAAAGTCTTAAATTTTGTTTGGTTACATATGGTTAAGGTTAGGGATGGGTAGGGGTTAAGGGTGTCATGATTGGGATTAGGGTTCTGCCCATAGAAATGAATGGATGGTCCCCATTCAGATAGGTGCGCCCACGTGTGCGTGTCCGTGTCCATGTGGCCCAGGTATACCTTACCTTTGTGGGGACCAAGTTTCCTGGTTCCCATATGGGAAAACTATTTTATAAAAATCTGTGACTGCAATGGAAAAACCTTAAAATGCAAAACCTCTTGTATTTTGCTTGGTTACTGTGGGTCCCTTAGGACTAGGTTGGGTAACACAGATATGATTACATGTGTGTGTGTGTGTGTATATGCGCGCAAACCTATCCCATGATATATGAAAAAGTTTTGTAAATGTCATCATAGAACTTTGTTTTGTATAAAATACATTTCATAATAGTGAAAAGTGACTTTCACAGTATTAGTGGTCATATTTGTCTAGATTTCAGGAGCTTGTCAAATTAATGGCCGTTACCTTGTACTGCAGGGTACCCAATGATCTCATTTTAGCCTGAAAATTATGACTAGAAAGTAAGGAGGCAGCAATGATGTTAGCTGTCATGGCGACCACCAATTTGGGGAGAAGATTACATTACATTTAGAATAGATGAGGAACTTCACCTGTCTTTCCATAGTTTTGAAAATGATAGTAACGGAAAGCACAAAAAAGCGGAGTTAATGTTTGCTGAAATTGTAAATGTGCTTTATGAGTAACTTTCGAGAAAATAACAAAAAAAGCTGAAAAATGAGAGGCTAAAATGAAATGAAAGCAAATGCACCAACAGTCTTGATAGATCTCAGAATGAGTCGGCAAACCTCACATCAATGATTTCATATAATGAACATTGTCAGACATGAAGACACAAAATTATATATTATTACACTTTTTCCATCAACAAATGAACAGTCCCAAATGGAATCTAATGCAAGCTAGTCAGCATTTAATATCTCTCAACTTTAATGTAGGCATGCTGTCAATTCTTATTTAGCGTGGGAGATACTGTTCATTTTTATAACAGAGATCAGATTTCACTGGGCTTCATCTGTGTTATTCATACATATTTTCCTTGCACTGCACAACTAAAGTTTCAGACCAGCTGACCACAACACTCGCTCATTAATCATTATCTAAATAATTACATAATACACAGACACTCTAAGTCTACAACGTACCTTTGGGCACAATACAGCTACAGGTCTTCAAATTTGTATAGGCCTCGCAATCACCCTGAAGACCTGGACTAGTGAGAAAGGCCCTAATGCTGTGACATAGTCCATGTGGTACCATAATGCTTACATGTGTACAAAACTTGGGGGGGGTGGTGGTGTGGGGGGTGGTGGTGGACAATAAAAAAAAAAAACAAAAAAAAAAAGCAATGGAGAAAAAGAAAACAAAAAAACCCCAAAAAAAACTTGCATTTACTATACTGGTATGAACACAAACTTATACTATGGACACCCATAGTAATTACAGGAATTGGCCACATATGCCACACCCATTGCTGACATACAGGTGTATAATTAAGCACAGAACCAGACAATCTCCAGCATCAAACAATGGCAGCAGAATGGGTGGTCATACACAAGATAATAATCAACCTAGCACTGTCGTCGGACACCTTTCCAACAAGTCGGTTCCAACAAGTCGGCTATTGCTGCCCTGCTCAAATGAAGTGATTGTGGAAACATCTGGGAGCAAGTTCCACTATAAAGTGGGGGCCACGCAAGCTTGCGTTTCCCAAACAACGACGGAAGTTAGCATTAACGATGCATCGTACTATGTTAGTTCAAACTAACCAACATCCGAAGTACGACTGTTTCCCAAAACCGTCGTACCACAGTAGTTCGAACCAGGTTAGTTAGTTGGGACTTCCGTAGTTCGAACTACCATGGTTCCAGCACTGATTGGTCAGACTCACGGCAAGTCGTGCGCAACAACTAACTTTAACAAACTACTTTCACAGCCGGTGAACTGTGTAATATCATATAAATATATAATAATCACACACACACACACACATATATATAAGTGGAAATTAGTGAGAGAACATTTTAAAACAAATTTGAGGAAGCACTTCTTTACACATCGTGTAGTTAGAGTATGGAATAGTCTTCCTGCTAGTGTAGCGGAAGCTAAAACCCTGGGTCCCTTTAAATCAGAGCTAGATAAGATTTTAACAACTCTGAGCTATTACTGTAGTTAAGTTCTCCCCAAACGAGCTTGATGGGCCGAATGGCCTCTTCTCGTTTGTAAATTTCTTATATTCTTTATATATATATATATATATTTGTCATCAATTTATTGTCAGTCACATAACACCAATAATATGAAAAATAGCAATTGCACCAAAATAATGTGACGCTTCTTGGAGTGGCAAACAGAAGAACTTTTAGCTATGACACTGCATTTTGTGAAAGACACTCCATCTGTAATTACGTTGATTGTAGTTCATTGTGTTTCAGTCACACTACAACCACTTACAAATTCCTGGTCCGACGTTGTCACTTACAGAATGTTAGTGGCTGATTGGAGTAGACAGGTGTGTGTAATATCCAAACATCACAGACGTCATTTCCCGAATACAAAAGCATGGATTCGTATCTGACGGCTGTAGTGTCATTCTACTCTTCCTTTATGGCAATGACAGCTGTCAGTGAATAAGGAGTACTTCGTCAAAGTGCTGAACTCTTTTCTAAGGCGACTGTTGTCCCTCTTAAGTTGTGCGTGTAATGAAGAAACTGTACAACACCCAATGGTCTGCATAGGACTACAAATACACACATGTACACATACAAGGGATAATGATTTATTATTATTATTTTCTTTTTATTTTATGAATGTTTTTTATTATTATTTCTCTTTTTTCCCTATATATGGTGAAGTGTACCATATGGCACAATGACCACAGGGTACACAACATCCTTTACCAAGCAATACACACTAATTGCATATGCTACTACAGCGATGGCCAATCTTATTCAGAAAGGGCAGGTGTGTTTGCAGGTTTTTTTGGGGATAACCTTTCGATCACTTGCTGAAACCCAGTTGTGCGAACTCTTCAGTCCATCAGTCCTCTACGTTCTACTCTAAGCACGGAGTTGCAGCGAAAAGCGGCATGCCTAACGGCCCTTTCTGGATAAAATTAGCCACCCCTGTGCTAATCAATACTTTGCAGTCTGAGATTTGTCCCTATTGCTCACTACAGACAGTTACCGTAATTATGACCAGAGACCCACACAACAATTACATTTCAAACTACATTTTCAGACAACTTCACATTATATGTGATTGTAGAGCTAAATTATTCCTTATTAGGTATTAAAGAATATTATATTTCTTACTTACACAGTGACTATACCCTTATTAGATTGCATTTTCCACCATCGCTGTTGTATTTACCCGTAACTACGCTTCTAACTACAGCTTGCGAACTGTAGTTCGAACTACGCAAGTTAACGACAGTGTTTGCGAACGTTCGTTCGAACTATGGTTTTGGAAAACACCCGTGTCGTTTAATGATGCATCGTACTACGTAAGTCCGCAGTATCATTACCTCTGTAGTTCGAACTATGGTTTCAGGAAACACTTGCATCGTACTTACATAGTTTGAACCACGCAAGTTGCTAACATAGTTAGCAATGATGGTCTTGGGAAACGCACCCATGAATGGAAGCAAATCCCACCAGCAATGTTCCAACGTCTAATGGAAAGTCTTCCCAGAAGAGTACAGGCTATTATATGAACTAAGGGAACTTCATATTAGTACCCATTGATTCTGAGTGAGATGCTGAACAGGGAGGTGTCCCAATACTTTTATCCATATAGGGTAAATCACCATTAAAATAGTGTGTGACATTACAAACACTGGTTTGAGGGATGCATAAGATTATAAATGAGTTATAACTGGTTTAAGTAAAAGTAGAATCTTGGTGAACTTGCAGATAAAAGAAAGTGATTGTTTCCAGTTAAGGACATTCACCCTTGTATTTCTTGTCTTCATTTTGAATAGCATCACATGGGGAGGTGAGGTAAAGTATTTAACATCAGCTGAAACCCGATGCAGCTGAAGCTGGGTGACATTCGGAATAGCAGCTGAACAGCATTTTTTTATGTGATGGAAGGCTGGGCATCTACAGGGTGCGGATAATGAGGCGAGACAAGGATGGTTAGTCAACTGCTGCGCTCAGCTGAGAGATCAACTACCCCTCCCAAATCCCCCGCAAAAAAAAGAGGAAGCGTGCCAAAGGGATTGGCCAATCCTGCCCAGTTCCTCTCACTATGTAATCACGAGCGCCACATCACTGCAACACTAATTCATGATTCTAAAAGGGATGCTTACAACACAACCAGTGCAAGTGTACCATGTTGATCTTCACTAATGTCAGACACTCCGTCACAATACTAGACATACCAGCTATGGTTTTAGTGCATCACTGTTTGACCCATGAACCACTGGAATATTAGATTGTGGAAGAGCAGTATGAATGGGAAACATCTAGGCGTCAGATTTTGATGTTCTAAATCAGTGTTTCCCAATCCAGTCGTCAGGAACCCACAGACATTCAACATTTTTGCTCCCTCGAAGTTTTACGGTAGGGAGCAAAAATGTTGACTGTCTGGCAGGGAGCTGGGAGGGAGCAAAAACATGGACCGTCTGTGGGTCCCTGAGGAGCGGGTTGGGTAACACAGTTCTAAATGTATCTTTGTTGTTAAGAATTGTGGACCAAAATGTTGCTGGTTTAAGTACTAAGATGGACGCCTTACTTGTCTCCATGATGCCTTAATAGCTTCACTGAATATACACAAATGCATATTTTAAGTATAAAAATGAAACCTAAGTGTGATATAATATGATATATATTGTATGAACGCATCAGCTAATCAAATAAAATGATTGTTTTAAAATACAGATTAATAGATGCTTTCCCTGCCATGCAGTAAATCAAATTTTCTTTACATGAGCAAGCACACTGCTTGTTGGGGTATTGGAGATAGGAGTTTTTGATTAGTCTATCTCAGTGATTGGTTTAGTATTACTAATTTTGCATTGACTTTCAAAAAATATTTCCTTATGTTTTTTAAGACTGTACTCTCCTGTGATGAACTCAGTTGTGCTTTGTGCAACCTCCATCATTACACGAACCACATCCCATTTGCTTTATTTTTAGCAGATTCATTTGTTCTTCCGAAGTCTCCCATTTTGCATTAGCATAAAATTATGGGATAATCAATTCTGGCTCCCCCATTTATCCCCAGCGGCTCCACGCGAGGCGACGGTGGCCCCCTGTTGGAGTCTGAATGATGTATTCCACAGGTTATCCGCACAGTGAATAACAACACATCTAGGGCTGGCATGTAGCGCTGAGATTTTCTGCAACGCACCTACCCCGTGGACTCGTCTGATTAACCATCTTATCGTGTTCACAGCTTCACTGGCTCACAGGATCAAGTGCCCCGTTCAAAAGAAACAAAAACAAAAAACAAAAAACACAAACACACCGTAAACAGCATGAGTTCGTATCGTTTAAAACAAATAAAATGGGTTTGTATTTCAGAGCCATTGAACTATGTAGCTAGTTAAGTAGTTTGGTAAAATATTAAAGTAGAAAAAAAGGCATTATGCAGTTGAACGTAGCCTAGTTTTGCTTGAAAAATATTATTAATCAGAAAAAAAAAAATCTATGTACAATGTTAGGTACTGCAGTATCCCTGTAGATTTAAACAAGTGTGATTTGTTAGCCATGTTTTCATTATATCCACAAACAAAATCCATTTGCTTATATGAATCTCTAATAAATTATGTGACAGTATTACCACCACAAACAAACTTCTGCCAGAATTTCCTATTTACTGTTTAGAAAACAGTTTCAAAGCTTATCAGTTTCTGTCGGCCAATCTACATATTTCTTTCCTACTGGAGGCAGGTTAACCATTTGTATCCACATTTAGAGAAGCAGTTGGGTAAAAGCATATAAGCAAGTTAATCCAAAGTGTGCTGGAGAATGTCTGTTGGCGGTATAAACATTTTTACATCAAAATATTAATGCTCCTCTAAGCTAAATATTCATCCTCCATTATGGGTATTTCTGTAGTAAGCTGGGGGATATGGTTAGTTTTCATACGAGTTAGAGGTAGGGATCACACACAGTCTTGGCGTAGCACGAAGGCAGCTGTCTCTGCTCCTCTGTGCCATGTTGATAGATCTTTCCCTTCTTTTTGTGGAGCTGGCTCCTTTCTAGCCCACTGATCCTGCAATTAAATGCGCCCAACCGGTGTCTCCGTCAGCATGAATTGTCATTGCCAAGCAAAGTAATGAACAACTGAATTTTTCATTTGAGAAACTTGCCGGGTGGGGGGAGGGGGTGCTATCCCACAATGCATCTGTGTCCGCCTTCTGCTAGTCTATGGCCGGCATTCAGTTGAAAAACAGGCTGAGCGCAGAGCTATTGATCACTGATTTGTACTTGGATAAGTGCATCTGCTAAGTGAACAAAATGTATATAAGAAATAAAACCTGTGTGCCCCTGAGCATATGGAATGAGATAAAAATCGGATGAAGAATTTCTGGTGGAAAACCTTTATTGGGCGACTGGCTGAGATTAATATTAAAGCTGTCAATCCATTGTATTATTCCAGCAGATTAATTTTCCCTGCAATACTTGATTAATCTCATCTCTTGATGATTTTTTTAAGATTTTTTTTTAATGGTTTTTCCATGAACCCTCATTGTTATTCTCAATCCATAGAATGTGTATCTTAAACACCCTACTCTATGATGGGTCTACTATTTAAATGTTATAATTAGTAATAAAAATAAATTAGCAATCAGTCTTTTAAACTACTGACCCATTCAATGAATCTCTTAATTGTCACGACTCGATTTTCCTTCCGAGCATTTCGCATCACAATGGTGCTGATCTGTGTCCTTTCTGTCGAGAAATAACCAGTCAGGATGCATTTAGGTAACTGTTATGGAGAAGAGCCCCATGGCTGCCAGCAATCGTCGTTATCATCATAATGTTTACTTGATCGCTGCCCGGATACCCTAGGGGAAGGTCCCTATCTAGGCTTGCCTTGATGAGCAGTGGGGATAGGTTGAGAGCAGTCTTGCAGTGAGACATAGCAGTAGATAATCACACAAAGAAAACTGTTGTGAGCCAAAAGGATGGAACTCATTTCCTCATAAGAGGTGCTGGCCTTTTCTGGCATAGCTACTATAAATGACATTCACCAGCTAGCTGATGCTTCTTAGATAAAGAAAGTCCAATCATGCAACAACAGCAAGTCAAACAAAAGCGAAAGGACAGCTGAAGCATAAAGAAACATATAAACAAAATGTTCCGCAATGAATATCATCCAGGCATTTTGTCAGCACTAGTCTATCCATGCAGATGGGGGTGATGTGTGGCTCAGCGGGGGAAGCCTCTGAGACTGTGCTCAGAAGGTCACCGATTCCAGCCTCGGTATGAATAGTCGCATCTCCTTTGGGCCCTTAAGCAAGGACTTTAACCCCCTAAAATGCTCCAAGGGCAGGAGATGAATGGTCTGGCCCTGCTCTTGGACCAAAGCTTCACTCTCAGCTGTGTGTGTGTGTGTGTGTGTGTGTTAAAGGAGATCAAGATGAGATATGTGAAAGGTGCATTGCAATGTACCTGTAAACAAAACATCATTTCATTTCAGCTACTGAGCATCTAACCCTATGAGATCTGAAAACACAAGGCCATGTGACCTGTGGGAAAATTCTGTTTTTACAACATACGGAACACCTGACCTATTATTTAGCCAATTCCATATTAGAAACGTCATGATACAAAGATTCACAGGAAAGCATCATCGTCTCAAACAATAAAATCATATGGTCATGAGAAAAAAACATGCAAACGGAAATTATAATCCCATCTGGCTATCCATCTCTCAACTGCTTATCCAGGTCAGGACTGCGGGGACGCTATAATTCACAGATACCAAACATATTTTTCATTGCTTAAAAATGACACCTGGCTCCACATGTCTCCATAAACCAAATTATGAATCATCTGGCACCAAATTAAATGGGATTAGTCTGTTTAACAATATGCTTTTATTTATTTTTCCATATAAACAGTCTGCCATTGCACAACAATAGTGAGAGTAATTAAGGTCCAGACAAAAGCAAGAGTAAAAACGAGACCAACCACATGACATCAATCATGTGATCTCACCAGTAGGTGACCTTTTATTTTCCTGGGGTTCACTAGATAAATACCACTGTCCAGTCTGATTGCTTTTTCTCATATTCAGAAGGGAAGGTTTGTTTGTCATTGCATTTTTAAGAAATCAGAAAATGGTTGGGCGCCACGGGCACACAGTGACTATCACTATCTGAGCATAAGAACATCCATGAGTTTGTATGTTCCCTCCAAGTCAGGGGCAGGCGACCCTGATGCATCCAGCAGGTTTTCCATCCTACCTGGTCTCTGATGAACCACACCTGGTCTCAGGTGAACAGTAACTCATCGGCTAGGACAGAAAACCTGCTGGAAGCTGGCACTGCAGGAACAGGGCTGTTCATGCAGGTTTCCTCTGCATACTCTGATCTCCTCCCCCAGTCAACACACATATACTAATGGCTATATTTTTAATTGCTGTTATTTATGTCCCATTTCTCCTGATGAAGGACGTGGTGCATATGCTAAATGAGAGGAATTAGGGATGCTAGAGGGATGTAAAACTAACAAACCAGAATTAATGGGGAAAGGTGATAAAGAAACAGTGGGGGCTTGTTTGTAAACATGCTTAATCTATTATATCATAAATAATTAAAATAGATGTAAAACATGCATCTCTGCTTTGCATACCTTGGTCAGTTTGTCACGGAATGCCAACAGTGATCGATCATCATTCAGTTTCCTCTCCATTCGCAATCCCCCCCCCCCCCCCACTGCAGGTCCTTCCCTGATATTGCACTTTTGCATTAATGCAACCAAACATGCAGATGATCCCTCAAACATATTTATCCACACTGCAACACAAACCGGTAACTTATGATTTCAGTGATCCATGTTATTGGCTCCTACTTACTCTGACAGGCCATTAATCTTCGAGGTTTTTGTCCGGTGCCACAAAACACTATCAGCAGGGGAAATTAGTAGTCAGACTTTGTGTCCCCACTTTAGCATGAAATTGAGCATCATTGTTGTATTCATCATCTTTAAACTCCATATCTCCCTCAATTGCAGCTTTTCAGAAGCATTTTCTTTTTTTTCTGCGGGAAATGATGATAAATATTTTTCCTTGAAAAGAAAAATTACTTATCAATGCCAAAGCATATTTTCTGAGGCATGACATAATTTGCCATTTTTTAATTAAGTTTTTCGTTTTGCGCTTAGTACCCATCAGTTTGTCAGCACTGTGTAGGGGTGGGGTAACAACTGCTTAGTAACAAGCATAAGTGGCAGAGGGTGGTGGCTGGGAATTGCCAGGCTGGCAAGGTAAGCATGAAAGCTGCTGGAGCTTTAACTCTGACATTTACCTCCTTCTACCTTCCAAATGTCAAAGGGCTCCATCTTATTATCATAGGCAGCTCAGTGAATTCAAATGACTGGAAAAGGCTCACTTTTGACTCCAGAGCAGGGGGAAAATAAGACGTAAATCAATACGAGTCAGAAAACTGAGCGAATGTGAAAAAGCTTCATCAGCCAATTCACAGCCAGGCCTATTGATGATTTGCAGGCCAAAACAATTCATAGTGCCTGAAGGAGGTCGGTGAGGTATGTCAATTGGCAGAAAAATCCGTTCATCAGTGATGCTGCTACACACTCAGTGATGCTTTCGGACTCTCTGATTCAATTTAGCAACCTTGCAATTTCAGAGAATAACCACACCGGCGCAAACTTTACATCCCTCCTTCCATCTCAGTTCTCTGTCATATTATCTGTGACTCATTTGGATCGATTTTTTAAAATCTAAACTGGAGAAGTTCCTATCATGTTAAGCATGTTAAGTCAAGCTCATTACAAAGACATCTCTGAGGTCCGTATAGCGCATGAAGGCTATCATCTACGATGCTACTTAGCACTATCAAGTGTGCAGAGTGTGTTTCCTCACTGCAAAAGGGCAAAGGAAATGAAAAGGTTTAGATTTAAGGGCCTATTCTACACTGAAACAACTGCCATTCAATCCCTCAGCATTTTAAACGCCACTTTTGTGGTGCGAAAACAAGTGCCATAAAATAGCAACTCACACAGATCTTTGGGAGTGTCTTTTGAAAATACCGTATTTACAAATACGATACCAGAATGCGCTGGACGATTTCGCTGCATCCCATAGGCACATATTCACCCAGTGGCTTTTCACTTCTGAACGGATCTTTTTCTTATTTCAAATAATGAATGATGTTTCTCAGAAACAACTCAGATTGATTTGTCTGCAGGGATAACAAAATAACTTGAAAGATTTAACATGGTCACTCAGATTCAAGTTATAAAAGATTTACCAGGAGGCATTGTGCAAGGACAAATAGTCCATACAATTGCACACAGGTGAAAGCCATTAATGATGAATACAGTCTTGACTGATGACAGATAAGATTCCAGAGAATCACCTATGTGTTTGCCAGTGAAATTCCATTTCACATGTCAGATAAGGGAAAAGTGATAGCAGATAGCAATCTGTATCAACACAAACTAAATTAAAAACGTGGAAACGTAAATTTGATGCTATCTTACATATAATGCAATTTATTTTGCCAGCGCTACTTACTTAACTTCAGAAGATTATAGATGAGGGAACTGTTCCAGATTGATACGTGTGGTTGCAACACTATTTGGATGGATTCACAATCTTCTAGGGCACCTTGCAGATTTTCAATATTATTAAAGCTGCTTTATCCAGTAACTATAAACGCTAATGACAAGATCGGTGTGATCCAGAACATCAGTGTCGGCGTGTGGGAAATTAGAGAGCCTGTATGGGATGCATACATTTATAAATTTGACTAAAGGGAATATATCTACATCTACCTTTTTCTTCGAGTAGTGTCAGAATGATCAAACGTGGGTACAAAACGAGGAAGTAGATGGTGAAATTGAGGTTATTGTGATGTGGGATCCGAGTCTCACACTTCCAGAGGTGACAGCATCACAGTCCCACAATGCACCAGATGCTACCCCTCACTGGGACCCGAGATCCAGTGGAAGGAGGTTCCTGAACTCTAGTGATTAATTAGGGCTGACTGCTCATTTGAGGAGGCATGCAGAAGGCGGTGACTAGCTGCCTCAGTTGACCTTTGAAAGATAAAAGAGTTCAGGGAATGTCATGCTGATGCATTTCCTGTTTTTCCTATTGCCAACTATAGAGGAGCTGTAGAGCAGGTTATAGCAGGAGCCACATGAATCATATTAAAAATGACACACTTAACTGGAGGTTAACTATTGTTTTCTCCCATCACGGTTCTTTGTTACAGCTCTTTGCGATGTGATTCCTAGCTTCAGTTGTGTAATGCAGCATTGTGATTTACCAGTACAGACGTCATTGCTGCAGCTGAGAAACCGTCTCAAAAATATGCTCATCGTCAACATCCACATCGAGGACCCCATCAAGAGCTTCTGAAATCGATGCCTCTTAGTCAAGAAGTTTAGGGTTTGTGTTTTCGACCAATGAAAATGCCACAGTTCTGATTGCTATCGTCGTGCCAACAGAAGGGGCTATTGATCCGCATCATGTCACAAACCCATCCTCAGATTGCCTTATGTCTCGAGCCATTTGGATTTTAAGATTGTGAGGCAAATCCAGTTAACCTTTCACAGATCCCTGTTTTTCTGCACCTACCACACAGCCTTTTTTTAGTTTGTTTGCAACTGACAACAGTAATCTCTACTGTTAGATTTTCCCTGGGTGTGGGACTTGGATTAATCGCGTAAATCACTGGCGAGCTAAATACAGCGCAAAACAGAGCAGGGAGGAAGAGAAGAAGGAGCAGAAGGCCTGACAAATGGGGTCCTGTCAGCTACGTGTTGGATGTGGCCCGCAACGCGAATACTGTTTATCACACAGTTTTAGGGTAGCTGTCCCGTGAATCAGACTGTCATATTCCATCAGGCTGGTCGCTCACCTTGAGATGACATATTGACCTGTTACATCCCTTGCCTGAATGATGTAGTGTTTCCATGTGTTTCTGCATGTTTACTTAAAGCATGCATGAATCACCTTCCAGAATGCACAGGTCTCATTCCACATTGTTATAATTTGCATGTTTACAACTAAGCTGGATAACAGCTAGATATTTACTGACCTCTTTGCGATTAAGTACATCATTTAAGGCCATAGCTGTGAGGTATCGTTCGTTTCTCTTAATGGGTGGCAGAGAAGTGTCTTAGACGTAGCAGTAGGCAGTAACACAGTCCATTGCAGCCACCTGTGGTTTTGGAATCTCCTGTAAGATCATTATATCCTCTGAGTTGAGCCACATATACACATATTTTCACTTTGGTGTTCTCTCCCATGTTTGTATGGTTTTCCACTGGGAATTCCAGTGTCCTCCTGTAGGTAAAAAGCATGTAGTCCAGTGAACTGGTGATCCAGAGTGTCTCCTCCCCTGTTCTTCCTGAGACAGGCACTAATCTCACTGCTTCCAGGTGCTGGATAAATTATGAACGATATATGAGTTTATGTAATGTATCTGTTAGTTCTGTAAACCTTGGTGAACTACTAAGGAACTACTGAAGGAACAAGTAATGAATAACACAAGTAAAATACTGATCTCATGTTTGTTCATGATTAATGAATCGTGGCACCGCTTTTGTCTTAAGTAGCTACTATATTTTTTTCATGATTTGTACTTCACTAATAACTGAGTTACTACTAAGTATTTCTGCCACGTCAAGTAAAGTGTTACCCAACTAACTTAGTAACTTATGTGTGGAGGCATTTCTTTGCCCTCATCCCTTCTTCCTTTTTTTGCTTTCATTAATCAGAGTGGAGGGCAGAGAAAGGAATATGCCACACATTCAGTTTGTATATTTTTTAATGAGTTTAGCAGTGTACAATTTTTTTGATGTTATGTTCTTTTCATCATTTATGTAGAGTCTTTGTTAGCCTTTTCATCATTTACGGACTGAGTTTCGCTAACTAGGGTGCACTTCTAATTAGCAAAGACTGACCAAGTGACATGGGGGAGTGAGGAGAAACACATTGCAGGACGGGCCGAAAAAACAGGTCATCAGAAACTGAGAGGACAATGAAATAAGAAAATAATAATAAATCATGTGGGCATCAGGTAAGAGCTGGGAGCACAGGGAAAGAGAAGGAGAGAGTGACAAAACAAGCCAGAAAGGATGTGCATCCTTCTCCCAGGGATCTGAGAGGCCCACACCCCTCCCCCCATGACCTCACAGACCTGCTCTCCCTGTTTCTCAGCTTGGTTCTGCTCCTGTAGTGGGGGAACAGAAAGGTGCACCTGGCAAGGCTGCTGCAGCCTGTTATGCTGCTTTGTTAGGCACTCAGGCACTAAAGCTGGCCGAGTGCTGACAGTCCACTTGTTCCCTAACTGTCAAGCCACTGTCAGCACAAGGCAGAGGACTGTCAAGCAGCGCTGGACCACTTTAGACACTACACACACAGATGCAGTTATACTCACACGCATAACCATGCATGGATATATACAGTCACACAAGTGCACAAAGAAATTGCATTAGTATTTTTGTGGGGATGTCTCCTTAATAAAATTCATGATCATTTATCCATTTTCCAGCTGCTTATCCTAGGTGCTGGGTGATTATAAACCCTCCATCCATCCATCCATTATCTGCCACTAATCCGGGGTCAGGTCACAAGGGCAGCAGCTTAAACACTGATGCTCAGACCTCCCTCTCAGCAGCCACCTCCTCCAGCTCCTCCAGGGGTATACCAAAGTGCTCCCAGGCCAGCCAAGAGATATAGTCTTTCCTGCGGGTCTTGGGTCTGCCATTGGGCCTCCTCCCGGTTGGACATCTCCCAGGGAGGCATTCAGAGGGCCTCCTAGAGAGATGCCCGAACCACCTCAACTGGCTCCTTTCATTGCAGAGGAGCAACTACTTTAAGTTCCTTCCAAATGCCCCAGCTCCTTACCCTATCTCTAGCACTGTGCTCAGATATCCACCAGCAATGCAAACCAAACTCTCACTCCATTTTTACAGGGACCTGACGGCCAGAAATGGTGGACCCCATACCCCATACTCCCGAAGCACCCCCACAGGACTCCCCAAGTAACACAATCATATGCCTTTTCCAAGTCCATAAAACACATGTAGACTTGTTGGGCAAACTCCCATTAGCCCTCCAGTATCCTTGTGAGGATAAGGAAGAGTTGGTGCAATGTTTTGCAACCAAGACAGAATCATATTATTCCTCCTAAATTCAAGGTTTGACCAACAGACAGACCCTCCTCTCCAGTACCCCGGCATAGACCTTCCCAGGGAGGCTGAGGAGTGTTATCTCCCTGAAGCTAGAACACATCCTCCGGTCCCCTTTCTTAAAGACTGGGACCACCAACCCAGTCTGCCAATCCAAAGGCACTGTCCCCGACATCTATGCAATGTTGAAGAGGAGTGCCAGCCAAGACAGCCCAACAACATCAAGAGCTTTCAAGAACACCTCCCGAGCCTTACCACCGAAGAATTATTTGAGTACTTCAGTGACCTCAGCCATAGAGATGTGTAAGTTCTGCTCTGAGTCTTCCAGCCCTTCTTCGTCCAATAAGGGCATATCAAAATATCCTCAAATGTCCTCAAAATATTCCTTCCACCGCCTGACTATATCCCCATTTGAGGTCAACAGCCCCCACCCCCCACTGTAAAAAGCATGAGAAAAGTCCTGCTTCCCCCTACTGAGTCACCTGATGGTTTGCCAGAATCTTCTAGGTTGACTGAAAGTCACTTTCCATGGCCTCACTGAACTCCTCCCACACCTGACTTTTTGCTTCAGAAACTGCCAAAGCCACATTTCGCTTCGCCTGCTGGTACCTGTCAGCTGCTTCAGGAGTTCCATAAGCTATCCAAGCTTGGAAGGCCTCCTTCTCCAGCCTGACAGCTCCCTTTACTGCTGGTGCCCACCACCAGGTTCGGGAATTGCCACCGCGACAGACAGCAACATCCTTAAAGCCATAGCTCCTCACAGCCGCCTCAGCAATGGAGTCCCGGAACATGGTTCATTCACACTCAATGTCCCCTAATCTCTTGGGATGCAAGGAGGAGCGAGCTGAAGATCTCCTGGACAGGGGCCTCCCCCAGATTTTCCCAGCACACCCTCACTATGCATTTGGGTATCCAGCATCTTTCCCCGCCATCTTTCCCCATCAGATCCAACTCACCACCTGGTGGTGATTAGTTGACAGCTCAGCTCCTCTGTTCACTCAAGTTTCCGAAACATGCGGATACAAATTTGATGATACCATCATAAAGCTGATAATTGAACTGCAGCCTAAGGTGGACTGGTGCCCGTTGTGCTTATGAACACCCTTACGCTTGGACATGGTATTTGTTATGGACAAACTGTGGTTATCACAGAAGTCCAATAAGAGATCACTGCTCAGGTTGCATCGGGCAGGCCATTCTACCCAATCACACTCTTTCAAGTTTCGCTGTCGCTACCCATGTGAGCATTAAAGTCCCCAAGTAGAACAATGGAGTCCACAGAGGAAGCACCTCCTAGCACCCAATCCAAGGTCTCCAAGAAGGCCAGATACTCTAAACTGGTGTTTGGTGCATATGCATGAACAGGAGTCAGTGCCCGTCCCCCAAGTTGAAGGGTGGCGACTCTCTCGTTCACCAAGGTGAACTCTAACATACTGGCACCAAACTGGGGGTATATAAGTAGATGCCCAGTGCCTCTCACTGTGGGCAAAACCACAGTGGAATACAGTCCAGAGCCTCTCCAGTAGTTTGGTTTAAGAGCCTGAGCCATGCGTCAAGGTGAGCCCAACTATATTGAGTCGGCTTCTCTCTGTCCTTCACAAGCTCAGACTCCTTTCCCACCAGAGAGGTTATATTCCATATGCCAAGAGCCAATAGTAGTCGATGGTCAGTCCGGCAAGGCCCCTACCTTTGACTGCCACCTGATCTACATTGTACATGACCTCCACGGCTCCCCCTACAGGTGGTGGGCCCACAGGAGAGCGGATCCATATTATTCCTGGCCTGGAATAATATGGCACTCGCCTTCGAGCTCCTGCCCCAGGCCTGGCTCCAGGGTGAGGCCCCGGTCTCCTCAATCCGGGCAGGATAACATCTTCCTCTTTGGTCGTTAGGACCAGTGTGCCTTGGGAGACCCTACCAGGGATTATTGCCCCCGACATCATAGCTTATAGGATCACAGTGGCACACAAACCCCTCTACCACGATAAGGAGATGATTCATGGAGTGGGATTATAAACCAACAAATGTGAAAATGAAAACTGATCATGAACTTCTGTTAATGAAAACTGATGATGAAGTTCTGGTACATTGGTACTACAAACTGTATACTCCAGTTTCCTCCTGCAGCATGCAGTTACCTGTAGTGTACGTTCCATTCCATCCAGGGTGTTCTCCTGCCTTATGCCCTGAGCATCCTAGTATATATTCTAGGCCCACCTGGAATCTGAACTGCTTAAGATGTTTGGATGATTAGGTTATTCTCTCAGGATTTCATTAAGTTAAACAAAAATCATTTAATTTTCATTACTGATGCAAGTCACAGAAAATACATTAAGTGGGGCGTGCAAATATTAGTGATAGTCCACGATCGTTATGCTTATCATTACATACTTGCATTGCACTGTTAACCACGTAAAGGTAAATTATGATCATCATTTTTGGTAAGGAAGTTACGGAAAACCTCAATGGTATGGATCTGCTTTTGTGAAGAGACTGCGAGTTCCTCTCCTAAGGGAGATTGCCGTATCTCTCAAACTAAATATATTACACCCATATTTGTAGCAACTGCAATTAACTACATTATGAGGCTATTTGTGAATTTTTAATTGCCATATTATGCCTATGTAATTATTTTCCACACAATATGCATTTTGAATGTGGTGTTTTGATACCCTACGTTTGCATTGATTAAGTATGTATGCTGATGCTTATTGTCTGGCTGTTCACTTGTATGCACTCGCCTGTAGGACAAAGAAAAGTATCTGTCAAGAAAGGTCTTAAGTGTTATTTTAAATGTAATATTAAACTGATATATAGTTTAAGCTCCTATTAAAAAAAATAAAACCAGAGCCATGTTGATGTTAAAAACCCTCCATTAGATATAAATTTATAGACAGAATGTTCACATCATTATCACAGTTTTTATTGTTTTTGATTTTATTGTTTCTCAGTATACTCATTTTCCATTGTTTTTATTTTGCATAATAGCAACAACAACAATAATAGAAACTTTGCAAAAATGTTGTCATTTCTGAGGTACAAAAGCTAGAGAGTAGCAGGAGAGTTTTCAGGATCATGTTCCAGACAAAGGTTCCTCCACAGGATGTTGGATTGGAACACCCAGGTGCAATGAGTTGTTTAGCTGAAACAGAATCTCCAGCTGAACACTGCAGATGACAGACAAACTCTGAGTCCTTCGCAAGACATGCTTGAAGATTCTATCCGCTGTACTGAAACAGAGAGGCCCCACTGAAAATTAACACATGCAATGAGCCAATCTTTGGACATATATCTCATGGGAAGTCGATAACACTTTATTTGGTAACACTTGGCAGGGCACAAATAATATAGTACTAGTTAGTTCTGTAAACCATTGTGAATTACAGAAGGAACTACTGAAGGAACAAGTCATTAATGACACAAGTGAAATACTAACCTATTTCAGGGGGCACAAATAATGTAGTAGTACACTCTTACTTAATGTAGTAATTAACCAGAAATACTGATCCCATGTTTGTCCATCATTAATCAATCATGGCGATTAATGTATTTCAGGCAGTCACTATGTTTGTTCATGATTTGTAATTGAGTAGTAACTGACTCACTAAGTTTGTTGTTACCCCTCAAGTAAAGTTGTTAATGCTTTACTTGATGGGGCACAAATACTTAGTAATAACTCAATTACTATTGCAGTACAAATCAAGAACAAATATAGTAGCTACTTGAGAAGATGTCACGATTAGACGAACAAACACATCAGTATTTCACATGTGTTATTCATTACTTGTTCCTTCATTAATTCACAAAGATTTATTGAATTAACAGATATAGTAACTGCTTGGGATAAAACATGCGTCACGGTTCATTAATGATGAATTAACATGAGGTCAGTATGTACTAAGACTTAGTTTGTAGTTAATACATAAGTTATAGTATAACTATTATTTGTACCCTGTCAAGTAGAGCGTTACAGGAAGTATTTAAGTTCTGTGCTTCCTTTCTATATGTAACATTCCTGTCTTCATGGTACCTTAGTCATCGGTGTTTTTGATATCAGATTCTGTGCCTGGAGAATGATTTGTATGTTATGTGGAACTACCTGGATAGCCAGTGCTCTCCCAAACACACACACAGCACCTCTCTTGCTGTTGCTTATTTTAATCACACACACCTTTCCCCATCAGCTCCTGATGCCAACCACACAAGAACAAGATGCTGACCCTTGTCACGCAGAATAAATTTGAACGTTTTAAGAACTTAACATTTAATGTCTCTTTCAAGCCCTGCAAAATGAAATAATGGGGAGGGGCTGATTAAACCTGGCAGTACATTACGAGTGATAATGACAAAGCGGGAATGAGTTGTTGCCTACAGGAGGGGCTGTTTGGAAGCCCGCTGGGACTGCTGCTTCCAGGCCTGGCATGCGCACCGACACGGAGCTTGTTATTCTGCGGATCACCCCGTGTCAGTCCTCCTGCGTTCCTTCCATCACAGAGTCAGGAGGACTGAAAGTGCTTGTTTAAAGAAAATAGACAGCCAGGGCGTGTTCTGAGGGGAACAGAGAAAGCAATGATTTATAAAAAAATAAATAAAAAGCTCAAAGACACAATAACAAAGTAAATTGGCCAGCTGCCCTTGACTATGATGGGAAAGGTCCAAACCAGGGTGTTACGGGGGGTTACAAAGAGTGATAGCCGGATATGTTTGGCACTATACACCCCCATTTCATAATTGCATGTCACGCCTGGAGTAGTTTCCTAAGACAGCACCCGCTTGTATGCTGAATTTCAGAAATGGTTAGGCCACGCCCACCACAGGCGGAACCTGCTTTCCTTATGTAAAGAGTGACAGGGCGTTTGGGTGTTTTCCGGCGAGGCGGAGGGTTGGAAGGGGATGGGGAGGAATGGGGTGGGGGTGGGGGGGCGATGATGTTTCGGGAGATGAGTTTATTAAGCCAGAGTGACCTGATCCTCGCTGTTGAGTGGGGGGACGTGGAACACAAACGTATTCGCCTCAGCCAGCTGCGGGCGCGATTCAATATGGGAAATGAAGCTGGTTTGGGTCACACCCGAGCGATGGGATGACAAATGCCATCACGTCTAATGACAGGAGAGCCTGCGGGGGAAGATCGGACGTACCACTGCCCTCTGCAGAGAGGCGGCGAGATAACTGGATGTACTGGGGGGGAGGGGGGGGGGGGATAGCAGAGAAATGGACTGAGAGGAAATCTGGAGGACATCAGATTAATTGATGGAAAGAACAGGAAGGAGAAGACTGAGAATCGCTCACGCAGCAGAGACGGACTGCGGCCCCGGCTCTGCTTAGTAGAGAATGACCTTGATCCAGATTCTTGATCTGAGAATTGTTTGCATTGGCAGGAAGAAAAAAACAAAAGGATCTGGACACAGTTTCTTTCTTCTACAGTATACAGTTTTCCAATCCAGCCCTCAGGGACCCACAGACAGTTCATGTTTTTGCTCCTACCAGGAGCTGGGTGGAAAAATGTGTATTGTCTAGTAGGGAGATGGGAGGGAGCAAAAATGTGAACTGTCTAGTAGAGAGATGGGAGGGAGCAAAAATGTGAACTGCCTAGTAGAGAGATGGGAGGGAGCAAAAATGTGAACTGTCTAGTAGGGAGATGGGAGGGAGCAAAAATGTGTACTTTCTAGTAGGGAAATGGGAGGGAGCAAAACATGGACTGTCTGCGGGTCCCTGAGGATTGGGTTGGGTAACACTGGTCTGGAATAATTCCTAGGCCCTGCTCTTTGGCCATGAGGTGCAGCTGGTGGGCTCTGGCTTTGTGCCAGGCCTCAGTTGCAGCCCTGGGGGGTGGTCAACCAAGGGGGGATTTAGTTCCACCAGGGATTAAGCCTCTTACTCCCATGTATTATCACTCTGATTAGGTCAAAGTGGTCACTGGCTCAGGGTGTTCAGTATGTCAGCGTAGAAAGTGGCAGAAATTGAGCTCAGCTCTGCAGCCTAAACTGGGATGTTATAAGGAATGTTCCAACAAGATAGGAGATATTTAGATAAGTTTATTGTTAAGAATTCATGCGTTGAGTTTTTCAAGAAAACCACCCACCCCCCAACATCATCCAGTTTCCAAAAAAAAAAAAATGAAAACCTGCACTGCTCTGTCTTTTAAATCTCTGTTGTTTACCCCAAGGCTGTACATCTATGATCTGCATCAAAACAAAGCAGGAGAGAAGAACTGCAGGCCATCATATAGGAAAGAGAGAACATGCACTTCCTCTTACTGTGAAAGCCATGCCTTGCTAGGTAAGCATGATAGATCACATGTGCATGCGCTCAAGGCCCAGACAATTACAACCGCACACTGACTTGTTCTCATTTAATCTGATTAGCACACATCTAATTCTGGAAAGTGAACAACACCAGTCTATTAACAGGACATAGTTTGGATGCTGAATTGTCTGTGGCCTTATTAAGTTCACAAGAATCCAGATCACAATCACAGCAAAGGCCGCTCCTCACATTTGAGCCTCGTGCTAGCAGTGCAGAGCGTTTCATTGGCTCAAGGGGCTTTTTCCCCCCTGTACGTGTTTAATTCTGCACGTAAAAAGTGTGTAGCGAACCGCAGTGCGCGGTCTGTGGCGATGTCCTATTTATACGCAGGCAGCATGTTCGCTCATGTGCTCAGTTTGCATCAAGCCTTCTGCTCTCCGCTATTCCCTCAGCATCGCGGCTGCCAGAACTCACAACAGCTCAGCGACGTCGCTGTGACCTCATCGTGTGAGAAGAACAGGCTAAATTTACATGCCCTCAATTATTTAAACACAAATCCATAAAGATAATTTTTCCCCTTTCGACTGGCATAAAACTTGAAGTTATCGTCTCCCTCTTTGTGTCTCTACAGCAACTTTTTGGAAGGCTTTACGAAAATCTAATTTAATCTCAAAGGTTATACACTGTACAAAATAAAAAGAAAAACAAAAAAGTTGCTCTGGCTAATGGCTGCATTGTTCTGTGAAGTAATTGTTCTTGAATGGTTTGGGTTCTGTAGCCAGTAACATGGTAAAGTACCATCTAAGAGCAATAACAGCAAATCCCCGGAGCCCACAGACGTGCTGATGGCAACGTCGTCAGTCAGCAGTTTTTATTGTAACTTCACACAAAAATAAGACATGAAAGGAAGCACTAAGGTTCATGTGACTTTAGAAGCGAAAAGTTGAAGAGGATCTTGAAAAGGAATCATTTACATTTGCCATCCGTGCACCTTCTGTCGGCGGGTCTATTTTTGGAACGATTTATTGATGGAGGAGCAGCCACTTGCCTCCTCGCAGGCAACATGCCTTGTCATGTAAATTATTCACTTTGCTTGCAGCACAGCTAAATACTGTAAATATAGTATTCCCCCACGTACGTTCCTTTGAAGCGGTGTGTCTATATTAGTCTGACGGTGATCGTGAAGGACCTTCCCAGACACTTGTGCGGAAGGTGGGTGGTGGATAAGGGTGCTCTTCATTTCCAGCTTCTCTGAGCGAGGCTCATGCCGCACAGGAAGCCGTGACATCTGGCAGGTCTTGCTTCTCTGTAGAGATAGACCTCCCCAAGTCCTGCTTCAGCACCGAACAGCCATTTGTTGGTCTTAATTCCTGGCACCCTATGTGCCTGATTCCACCATGGAAATAATGTGTTCCATTCATAAACTGGAACCCAACACCAACATCAATATTTTATCCAATTTATTCGAAAAAGGACGAGCTTAGTCAAAAAAATATCTTGGACAGTTCTACTGGACAACTGTTTATGGGCCATTCTAGCTGGAAAGTCTAGAGCAGAGTTCAGGTCATTCTTGTCGAGCTAGTTTCAAATCTCTCTTACAGCCAACCTCTACATAGCGTGAAGACACAGTAAAGCAAGAGATTAGTCTATAGATCACAGCACACTGTGTGGTGCAAAGGGACCCTACAGATCGGCAGCAGACAGCTAAACAGGCTGTTTGATAAAGCGAGACTGTGAAACTCGCTCATTCCCCACAATGTATAGACGACACGCCATATATAAGACGTAGACGGACACGTTATCTTTCAGCATTGCAGGCTTCCAAATCCCACTCAGTGCGATGAGCCTCGTGTGACAATAGGGGCCAGTGTAGGGATTATCTGTCACCGGCCTCGGCTGATGGAGACCCCTCCCATTGAAGCTGCTTCAGCAGGGTAATTTGTCAACCCTCCAGATGGTACTAAGAGTCAGGTCAATAAAACTTCTTTTTTTTCCCCCAAAAAGGACCTTGCTGTGTATATCTAACATGTGCATTTATGCCGTATTTGGTTAAGCAGTCAAGACAGCAGTGTAGTGCACCGTGGCCAGTATGGAACAGCACCAAGAGAAGAAGCCAGTGTATAGATGAGGTCAGTGTCACACAATGGCCAGTAGTGATTAAGTGTAGATAAGTGGTCGAAATGTAATAAAAATGTAACTGTCAAACGTTGGTAGCAATACAAGTCATTCTGTATGGAGACATTAGCTATATACACTCACCTAAAGGATTATTAGGAACACCATACTAATACGGTGTTTGACCCCCTTTCGCCTTCAGAACTGCCTTAATTCAACGTGGCATTGATTCAACAAGGTGCTGAAAGCATTCTTTAGAAATGTTGGCCCATATTGATAGGATAGCATCTTGCAGTTGATGGAGATTTGTGGGATGCACATCCAGGGCACAAAGCTCCCGTTCCACCACATCCCAAAGATGCTCTATTGGGTTGAGATCTGGTGACTGTGGGGGCCATTTTAGTACAGTGAACTCATTGTCATGTTCAAGAAACCAATTTGAAATGATTCGAGCTTTGTGACATGTTGCATTATCCTGCTGGAAGTAGCCATCAGAGGATGGGTACATGGTGGTCATAAAGGGATGGACATGGTCAGAAACAATGCTCAGGTAGGCCGTGGCATTTAAACGATGCCCAATTGGCACTAAGGGGCCTAAAGTGTGCCAAGAAAACATCCCCCACACCATTACACCACCACCACCAGCCTGTACAGTGGTAACAAGGCATGATGGATCCATGTTCTCATTCTGTTTACGCCAAATTCTGACTCTACCATTTGAATGTCTCAACAGAAATCGAGACTCATCAGACCAGGCAACATTTTTCCAGTCTTCAACTGTCCAATTTTGGTGAGCTTGTGCAAAATGTAGCCTCTTTTTCCTATGTGTAGTGGAGATGAGTGGTACTCGGTGGGGTCTTCTGCTGTTGTAGCCCATCCGCCTCAAGGTTGTGTGTGTTGTGGCTTCACAAATGCTTTGCTGCATACCTCGGTTGTAACGAGTGGTTATTTCAGTCAAAGTTGCTTTTCTATCAGCTTGAATCAGTCGGCCCATTCTCCTCTGACCTCTAGCATCAACAAGGCATTTTCGCCCACAGGACTGCCGCATACTGGATGTTTTTCCCTTTGCACACCATTCTTTGTAAACCCTAGAAATGGTTGTGCGTGAAAATCCCAGTAACTGAGCAGATTGTGAAATACTCAGACCGGCCCGTCTGGCACCAACAACCATGCCACGCTCAAAATTGCTTAAATCACCTTTCTTTCCCATTCTCACATTCAGTTTGGAGTTCAGGAGATTGTCTTGACCAGGACCACACCCCTAAATGCATTGAAGCAACTGCCATGTGATTGGTTGATTAGATAATTGCATTAATGAGAAATTGAACAGGTGTTCCTAATAATCCTTTAGGTGAGTGTATATAAATAAATAAATCAAAACTGTTGGTTATGTAAAAACCACTCCATGCACTCTAAAAATTTAGTGCATCTCGTCCTACATTTCACATCCTCCAGTATTCAAATCTGCAAACACACTGGAAAAAAACCATCACCCCCTGTCATCCAGCTATACAAATTTATGGCTAACATGTGTTTCACGGAGAGCCAATATGTAGCAGATTAAAAAAAAAAAAAATGCAACCGGGATGCTCAACTTGAAAATGCAGCTAGAATTGGAGATGGGAAAAAGATAGTTTGGCCTTATGATATGATATAATATAGAATACCAGGCGTAACGAACTGTATATATTCGTAATTTGTACAGGTTATAGTAATGTCACTTTACGCAAGTTTATTTCAGACAAACAACCAAATGTGACGTCTAATTTGGGAACCTGGCCATGAATAGAGGAGGATCAGAGGCTGTACAGGACATTTCATGATTGTGCTGGAAATGAATTTGGGGAGGAAGAGCATTCTTTTAACTGGGGGTGACCTTGAGAGTCTTCTTCTTTTACACAGACATCTTGCACGGCTTTCAAAGAACCCCCTTTCTGTATGCTAATCGCCTCCTCATTGCCACACTCGCGAAAAATGTTGCTTTTCTGTTTTTTCCAGTTGATCTGTCTTTTTCTCTGGAGCATCAAGAGGCAGATATTCATTATCTGTCCTCATATTCATTTCTATGCTAATGAGAACTATACCCTTTCAGATTTGTTTCGGTCTTCCAAATAGAAGTAAACAGCAATCGTGTTTTTTTTTTTTTCTTTAACAATATATTTGAGACCACAGGGGATAAAACGTGCAATTGACTCTTTTGTGGACTGTATAAAGCGTAATGCATATAATAGGCTGTTGTAAAGAAGGCGTAAGGTATGTGCAGAAAAGTCAGCAAAAAAATAGTCACTCATAAAAGCGCGAGGAATCCCCCAGTAAAGCCGTCTTAAAATACCCCCCAGCTGCTACTTAGATGAATCTGCTACCCAGTTCATCAAAGGTCCTCAGTGCCACAAATCACTGCTGAGCAAAGGTTCATAAGTTATACTTTTCAATATTTTTTGTGTCCATTTTCAGTAACTACTTATCTGGGTTATTGTTGTGGTTACCCAGACTATTAGGCGCAAGGCATAAAGCAGATCATTCATACCACTAAAGGGCAGTGGTTTTACATGGAGGATACCGACACACACATTTATAGTCACTTGTTTATCAGTATGTCTTTCAGCAATCATATAGTAAAATATACAGTTACCAGAGGTACTCTGCTTTCTGCCAGGTGTAGGTAAGCTTGGCGGAAGCACGTAAATATTTCTTGTCGATTTGGAATGTATGGGGCCAGGAATTTGCACACACAAAAGTGTCACACACCGGCCCAGTGCAATGGGTGAACAGCCCCCCCCCCCCCCCCCAGCGCACAGCTATTCCGAAGGCATGGGATCGGACCAAAGTGCCGGCGCCAGCCAAGCGTTTCCGCCGAGTCGCGGCATTAAAGGACCTTTTCATGCGTTCGCCCACCCTCTGTTGTTGGGCTGCCGATCGCTTCCTGCGGAGGAGAGCTACATCTGCTCTGCTCAGAATGAGCGTTTTTTTTCCCCCCCATTAACGAGGATGGCAGTGAATTAAAGCGGATCCTCGGCTCTCGATGCTGACGGGCGATTAGGGAGGCCGGCGCGGCGGAGGGCGGCTCGAGTCGAGGCCTTCCTTCCGGCCGGTCTGAAACTCCTTCATCCTTCTCCTCTTCTGTTACCTCACATGCTTTTATTAATCCCAAATGGAAGTGTATTCCTCGGGCCCTTGGCTCAGCTTGCGTGCCGCCATATGTCACGGTGACGGTAACAGGGTCGCCCTGCCTCCATCGACGCCAACCAGCTTTTGGGGAATGAGACACACAACTTGAGTCTCCTTTAGCTGCCTAATGTCTGCCTGCTGTTGCTCTTTAAAGTTCCAAAGGCCCCTGTAATAAAGGGGAAACCTTAATTTAAAACATCTATAATGAATACGCTAGCATCTGAATAGCTCTCTATTATTACGTCGCTTTTAGCATGCATTGATATACGACTGTCTGCTGGACCGGAGTCACCAGCACAGTGCAATGTCACTTCGGATTCTTCCGCCCAACATCAAACTCGTTTTTGGAAAAAGGAGAAATGGTCTGTGAATCAGTACTCACATTTAAGTTATAGATGAATTTAGGGTGAAAATACATTGAACAGATTATGAATTATTATAGGATTTAAAATCATTAATTACACAGAACATAATGAGAACATACTAACAACATTAACAACATCATTTTCTTTTATTGTATGTTTTATATTAACATAGAGACTTAACAGACATATACAGTATATATATATATATATATATATATATATATATATATATATATATATATATATATATACTGTGTGTGTGTGCGCGTGCGTGCCACACACACTATATATTACATAAGTCTATTAATCTTCCATTTCAATTTGACAGGTAGATTTATTACATGTCTATTAAATGAAGAATAATATGACAAATGTGAAAATTATATTTTGAAATATTCTCCATTTGAAATACTGTGATAGATGTCTTATATGTTTGTAGAAGGACAAGGCGCTAAAGCAGAATCAGGGGTCACTGGACAGTATTATCCAAAGCTGAGGGTACATCAAAGTGTAAGAGAGCGAATCAGAACAACACATATGCAGAAGGACTGTAACTGCGGACAAACTAAAACTGAGGAAGGACTGTACCTGTGGACAGACTGTAACTGCAGAAGAGCTGTAACTGGAGACGATTGTAACCATGGTAGGACTGTAACTGCGGATGGACTGTAACCATGGAAGGACTGTAACTGTGTACAGACTGTAATTGTGGAAGGATTGTAACTATGGAAGGACTGTAACCGTGGAAGGACTGTAACTGTGGACAGACTGTAATTGTGGAAGGATTGTAACTATGGAAGGACTGTAACCACGGAAGGACTGTAACCGCGGAAGGACTGTAACTGCAAATGGACTGTAACCGCTTAGGGACTGTAACTCCGGAAGAACTGTTACATGCAGACAGATTGTAACCGCAGTAAGACTGTAACTGTGGATGGACTGTAAACCGGGGAAGGATTGTAACTGCAGAAGGACTGTAACCACAGAAGGACTGTAACTACGGATGGACTGTAACTGCTTAAGGACTGTAACTGTGGAAGGATTGTAACTGCAGTCTCTCTGCAGCTCAGGATCATCCTGTGCAAATCACAGGATCATTGTGCTTCAGTATGTATTCTAAGCATCATAGTCTCTTATGCTATTTTTTTAAAACTGTTTAAATGCTTTGACGGGGATGTTTTTGTCAATGGACAATGTTAATTATAGAAGGAATTCTTAATTGTGATTCACATTAATCGCTTACTTGGGTATTAATCAATATTAAGCAAGCTTGCTGTTTGCAAGTGGAGTCTTTTGCTTTCCTGGTGGTTAGAAAAAACATATATTATAATTTTAGAAATGCTATTTATTTATTTAACATTTTCGCATGTAATTACTATTTTATACATTATCCAATTTGTCTATGCAAATTAATGATACAAATTATAATAAATAAACTGTTCTTTTGTACACTGTCAGAAAAACAGTTTGTACCTATGAGGGTACAATAACTTGTCACTGGGGCTGAACCCTTAAGGGTCTGCCAACTGTAACCTAGCTGTAGGTAAATGTACCTTTTAAGGTACAGAAAAGGACTCTGAGGAACATGTTTATAACTTGGGGAACAAAACTGTACCAGGGCTAAGTCTTTTCCTGACAGTGTAGTAAACATATGGTAGGTTTTTAATCTTAATAAAACTCTTGATCCAGGTCCACTTTGGGGGGGGGGGGGGTCCTATTTTGGAGCCTTTGTTTGGGAAAAGATATTGCACTGCACTGCTGGGGTCATCTCATAACAAGGACTCAATAATTGACAGCAATGAGAAAAACAGTTTTGTGCCTTTAGTGATCTGTGAAAAAAAGATTGATCTGGGCATTTAAAAGATCATTGAAATGCCACCTGTCTCTCTACAAACACAAAAGGCAAAATCTCTCACACTGATTCTCTGCCTCATCTAACATACATGCGGTTTTAAGCACCCACACTCAGCTGCCAAACCATAAATGGCTGCAAATACATAAATTAATTTAATTGTCTGTCCATCCACAGATGTGTATCCTAGCTGAATGGGATGTAACAGAAGTGAGTGGGAATTGTAACCCTGCGTCAGATCGCGCTGCATCTATCCCAGTGCTGATCTCTCATGACCCTTATGGAATTTCCTTTGAAACAAAAATTTAATAAATATACTTAGAGAATGTTTATTCTTGTGGACGGCATTCTTCCTTCATTGCTCTTTTAGGTCCCAGCTGGTGAAACATCATCCACTGGTACTAATGCAGGGTGGGTTTGTCACGCAGTAATGACAGAACCAACTGCTAACAGATTCTAGAGCCCTGGGGTCTGGCGACTTCTAAGCACAATTTCACAGTCCTGCCAATAGGGTGGATTCCTTGAGTAATGGACATATCTTCCAGAAAGTGTACACATTAACTTTTTCCTTGAACTAATCAAAACATTTGCTATCAAATATATATCAAAAGCACGAGAAAGTTGAGTCAATGTATCAATTTTTACCCAGTTACAGAAACATAATTCCTCAGAGCAAATGTTATCTTTTTTTAAAATATTGTTTAAAATGTGTTGCCTTGACAAAATCAGCCCTGTTTTATTGAAGCGACCTTCCTGGCCCTTTGTGT
Source organism: Paramormyrops kingsleyae (assembly GCF_048594095.1). Taxonomy (NCBI): domain Eukaryota; kingdom Metazoa; phylum Chordata; class Actinopteri; order Osteoglossiformes; family Mormyridae; genus Paramormyrops; species Paramormyrops kingsleyae. Next base: position 27,574,614 of record NC_132805.1, read on the forward strand.
CTTTGACCAATGCTGTTCAAGCTGAAAGCAGTTTCCCCGCAGTTTGTCTTTTGTGAGTCCTCTCTCAATGTCACTGACGCCAGACTCTATCTTCTGACCAGAATATCACCTTGAGCCATCAGCTTTTCAGCAGGCACGTTCTAATAACTGCTGTAATAAAGGGCTTTCTAACCTCGTGCCCAGACCCCTCACCAAGGGTGGTCTGAAACCCCATCCTTTATCAAGCCTCGGCCTCATCCCAGCCCCGGCTCGCCCCCCTAAATTACCGCTGGCTGCACTGTGAAAGCGGAACTACACCTGCAGGCTTGACTGGAAAGGTCAACAGGCTGCTTAAAATGAAGAATAACAGCAGAGGAAACGGCGACTAATCGGCTCTCCGGATCTTCTCTTCCTCTTTCTGCCCGTCCCCTCTCTCCCTCTCTGGCCGTCGATGATCTGGATGGAGGGGCCCTGCTTTACTGCCTCAGACACTGAAACCATTGACGTCGTCAATCTGCAGACATGAGAACATTCATCTTCTCCCAGCACTCTCCAGTCCCCCACCCCTCTCTCTCTCTCTTTCTCCACATGCATCTCCCACATCTTTAACTCCTCTCTCTCTCTCTCTCCCTCCATATGCATCTCCCACATCCCTGCCTTAAATCCTCTCTCTCTCACTCTCCCTCCCCACTTGCTTCTCCACACCTCTACCTTAACTCCTCTCTCTCTCGCTCTCTCTCCCCACAGGCGTCTCCCACATCCCTGCCTTAACTACTCTCTCTCTCTCTCTCCTCACATTTATCTCCCACATCCCTGCCTTAACCCCTCTCTCTCTCTCTCCCCACATGTCTCCCACATCCCTGCCTTAACCCCTCTCTCTCTCTCCCCACGTCTCCCACATCCCTGCCTTAACCCCTCTCTTTCTCTCTCTCCCCACATGTCTCCCACATCCCTGCCTTAACTCCTCTCACTCTCTCTCTCTCCCCCCCACATGTCTCCCACATCCCTGCCTTAACCCCTCTCTCTCTCTCTCTCTCTCTCTCTATCCCCACATACTTCTACCACATCCCTGCTTTAACTCGTCCAGGTGTGAGTGGCATACCAAGCAGAGCCCTGTGTCCTCGGCTCATTTCATTACAGAGGAATAACAGAATAACTATATAAATGACATTGATTTGATTTCCTCTTCTCTGCCTTTCATCCCATCTCTTTCAACCGCTGCGGCGTGGACTCACCAACACGCACATGCGTGGACTACCCCACACGCACACGCATGTGCGCACATAAGCGCACACCAGGGAGAGCTTCACAGAAAGACAGGTCAAAGGAGCTGTTCAGGCTCAACAGAAGAGAAGTAAATAGCCGCAGCTGACAATTTTGAAAAATATAAGCAAGTACAAATTAGTAAATACAAAGTCACAAATATGTCTTGATAATTTATTAGACTCTGGCAGACCGAACGCGTATAACGGGGTTCTGTGACTCGGGGCAGACTTTTATAGGATGATGTTGCCCCCTGGTGGCTGAGATAATGTTGACAGTGTTTTCACATACACTTCTGCTTGTACCAGGTTGGTCAAACATAAACAAATCGAGAGGCTCACACTGTCACACAAACAGCAAACAAGAGATACTCCTGCAGAAAATGACGCAGGTGCATATGTGTACATGTCAAATGAACATAAACAAAAATTCCTTCTCCAGCTTCATCGTTCATTTGCAGACATCTGCCAGCACAGGTTTGTGGAAATACAAGCAGTTGGTCTGTTGTGCTGTTCAGAAAAGCAAGATTAATTCTCACATTTCTGGCAATTACAACTTGAAAGTTCTGTTTAAGAAACATAAGTCTGCATTTTAAGGCATGCTATCCAGCTTTCCTGTGATGAATGAGTAAGATTATGCAAACTGACCATGATTGTGCTTCTTTTTTTAGCTCCTATACTTCCCACTAGGTCAGATTTGTTTTAGTGATTTTCTTCTTTAATCTTCCCCAACTGTTAAACCTCCTGAGGATGTCCCACGGATCACGCCTTCGCCATTCATCAACAGCCAACTGAAACGCATGATGTGCTGACCAGATCAGGTGTAGATGAATCGCTCAACCCGTTTGCCGCTGGTTTGATGGGTCTTACCGGGATGGTCTCAGTGTTTAAGGACACTACTCACATAGCCAGGGTTGATATATCACTATCCCTTAACAAAACGCATCATTATTCGACATTTGCTGATCTCAACCCACTGATGTACGACTCAGCTGAGAATACACGTCTTGGTATACAGCACGAAGCCTCCAACTCTGCATTATTTTCCATTTTGCATTTGTTACATTGTTCCATACTAGAAGTGAATTATCTTGCCCCTGTTCATAAAGTAAAGCAAGGACATTGCTTGATATGTGATATTCCAAAAGGCTGATTCATAGTCCGGTGCAGAATCTCTGTCATCGGCAGCTGCATAATCGCATACGCTACGCTGTAGGCTGATGACTGTAGTTACATTTCTGGGAAGAAACAGAAAGGCACAGTCTCGGTTATGGCGTAGCTTAAGGTTTAGGATACGGCGTAAGTTACGACACAGGTTACAGCACAGAGTATGTGGCTACGCAGTATCTCTGCTATACAGATGGTAGACATTCTACACAGAAGTGTAAATCAGCTTTAATTATAAAGAACTTAATTCAGGTCATTCGTAGGACTATAAATGCAGTATTGCCTTAAAGAAAGGGCAGATTATAGCATATTATTCTTTATGTCCACATAGAAATGTAGCCCTTTGATGGACCGGTGGCCCACTCAAGGTGTCCCCTGCCTAGACGTCTCCCGGGATGTGATAAGGGTTCACAATGACCCCGTATTGGATAAACTGTCATGAAACATGGAGGGCAGATATAAACACAGTGTCCTGTCAGAATTATCTGCATGCTTGCCCATGTGCATAAATCCTTTTGCATGCCATGTTTAATTAGCAAGCCGCAGCACACACCGAACAACAAGCGCTGCGATTCACGCGGCGAATTGCGAGATCGTTTCGGTTCTGAGCGGGTCACAGGAAGTAAGAAAAAGATTTTATTTTCATGGTTCAAACCTGAAGAGAACAAAGACCGTGAGGATGCTAGAGGAGGACGGGGGAGGGTGGGGGTGGTACTAGGGGGAGTTTTGGGGGGGCAGTGGACGAAGCGGGGGCAGATAGACACAGGAGTTGCTCCTCAGGAGCCTTTTAATCAGCTGTGCAATCAGAGGCCAGCACTGATCCCGACAGTGACAAATACGCCTTTGATGTCCCAATGCTCTACATTAATTGCAGCTCAGTGTAATTTAGAGGAACGTCACACCAAGCGACTGCAGCCGGCCCGATTACCTAAGAGTGGCTGGGGCTGGGCTTAGGGTGGGCCACAAACATGGGGCACCGAACTTCACTGCTGGCCGTGAGGGGGTTTCCACAGAGCGCCGTGGCCAAACTAAAATGGCTTCATTTGGTCATGGTCTTCAGTGGCAAAACTCAAGCTCAAGATAGCATCGAGCTTAGGTCAAATGCTTCGGGAAAATGGATTAGTGGCATTCAGCCAGTGATGTGGGACTTTATGCGGCTGGGGAAGAAATAAAGGTCATGACTGCTGTTGATGTAGCTCCAACCTGGAGACTCTGACGCTGCCGCTAATTCATACCGCAGACAACAAAGCAAGCATGTTTCCAGCCGGGGCTTCACATTTTAGCTGGAGGGGAGCCGTAAATGAAGAACAGGTTCACTGAAGCAGATGTGACAGTGAATTGCACGTGAATTTTCACAGGACAGACTCTGCCTTTCCAACCATCACGACCTTTGTGTGTAGGTGATGTCACAGCTAGCATCCTGGGCTGGGGTATGCTGGCCGAGAGGAAGGATAAACACTGAGCCGCGTTGGTTGGCAATCACTACCATAGCTATCATAACGATAACTATCATTACGATATCTATCATTACGATAGCTATCATTACGATAGCTATCATTACGATAGCTATCATTATCTTCAAACTGCATTATCACAGGTGGTTCATACAGTGTTGGATATAATTAATACTGTCTAGTGCTTTATTAATACATAACTCTTATCAATGTCTTTGAAGAATAAAGCATTGCATATTAATAATGTAACATGCAGATGATAGGAATCTAGCCCTTTAGATACGGCTGGGAGTTTCGTCTTATACGTAGTGTGCAGAGAGTATGTGGTGTCCACAGGCAAAATAGTTTACGAGGTGAGTTCATCAATCCTCACCTTTTATATGGACTTATACGGCCTTGGTCATGCTAACGATGGCCTCCAGCGCCCCGTGTGTGTCAGCGTGACATCAGCCGGTTGCTAGGCACTTTCTGATCCAGTCATAAAGATGCCTGTACTTGGCGGTGGAGGATGCCACCAAGATATATTCAAATTGTAAAGCAAGCATCAGGTCATTGAGTCCAAAGCACTGAGCAATCATTACTTCCAATTACTAAGATGTAATTACTCGTTAAGGATTGTCACGATTTATTGGGGATATATAGCTGTTAGCTGTCAGCTTTTTAGCATTTTTTCAAGCCTGGCTTGGGCTGAATAGGGACACTGGCTACTAAAGAATTGCAGAGCCAGTATTAAAGAGGTTAGCAGGCCGCATTACTAGTCGAGCTCCAGGGCGTCACACCGCAAACATTTTAGCAGTGATGAGGCTTACCCAAGCGTCACCTAGCAGCCTAGTCCAACCTCTCCGTTTCCATGTCCAGATTAATCACCCAAGCAGCCGCAGGAAAGCAAGCATGATGACTCAGCAGGGCGATGGGGCACCGATGAACTGCAGCGGGGCTAGCGAGGCGCCAGCAGTCGGCAGCACAGCAGATGTAGGGTTCTGCTCATTCTTTGTCATGCTCGTCTGGGTGTATGTCTCTGCTCATACACCTTTTGCTGAAAACCCCAGGCTTCCTGTGCTGGGATTGCTGATGGCAGCTCTCTGCATATTGTGAATATATGAGGGCTGTTAATCAGTTAAACTAGGCAACAGGGCAGAAAACAATGGGAACCCATGACTGAGGGACTCCACCATTGTGTGTATGCTAACCTTATACAGTAAAAAATACGATATGCTATGTCTGCTAGGCCAACAATTAAGAGTCATGATGAGCTTCTATTCAGTTCTCCGGTCCTGCGTATATTTTGCATCTGTACCACTGAGCTCAACAATGTGCAAAGTTTGTGTGCCAAGGGAAGTGAAACCGCTCCACAGCGGTCCTGAGACGAGAAGTGCACACCTTAAATTATACATAATGCTTCCTCAGCTTTTTTTATACCCAAACCAATGGAAATTTGACGGCGACAGCAGAAACAAGGAGTCCAGCATCTTGGCCAGAATTTATCAAGTTAATAACAGACGTGGTTATGCGACATGTCCAATTTTATACAGCTGGACTCTGCACTGAAAGAGTTCTGCAAGATCGCAGGTTCAACATTCAAATCCTTTCTAGGAATGGTGACCTTGTCATGCTAAGCAAGGTTACTAGCCCAGACACGGAAAAAAATCCCTAGCTCTTAAGTATGAGGTATAATTCATGCTTTTAAATATCATTTCATAATTGCAACACACATGCAGGCAGTAATACTAGAAAAACAAAGAGGCAAATGGGCTAATCTAGATTTGTCACTAACTGTTTTCAACTTGCCTTTTTCAGAAACATAATCTCTCCCCCTTTTTTCACAGCCACAGGGCTGCTGTGAGCTGGAAGCTTATCCCAGGAGACCCAGTAGGTAACCAACACCCTGGACTGTATGCCAATACAGAAATACCAGGCGAAAATAAGAACATACAGCTAACTTAATTTCCATGATGGAAATATATGTATCACATATCTGCAAATGACTTGCATTAGGGATAGATTTATATTTTGCCCACAAATACTTATATTGAGATAATTAAGATTTCAAAGGCAGAGAGCAAAAAGGATCAGGTGACTAACTAAAATTGCTTCTGAGCGCGGCTCTTTGTGTAAAACGCGTATTTTGCAGAAAAGGCAGCCTGGCTCCTGGCTCGGCCTATTAACCACGGTATTGAGTGATACCCTGCATAGGGTTCGAGCGCCCAGCGTTTCCTTGCCTTCTCCCCTCCCCCCTACACCCACTTAACATCTAAGACAAAACAAAATGGATGTGGACACATGATGGTCCTGAGCTAAAAATATTTGCTACATGACAGCTGTAACCTGCTATACCGAGACAAACTTCATTCCATTGAGCGCTAATTTGAGCTGTCAGTTGCTTTTATGTAAGGAAGAAGACATACACATTAATTAATAAGACTGGAGATTAGTGGCTAGTGATTTATGCGTCTAAATACTTTATGACATGGAATATATTAAACAGTGGATTAATAATGTCATCGGCGAGCAGAGACAAGCCTTACATGTGACTATAGTGACCCGAACTGAAGCCAACTTGTTTGTAAATCTCACATAATTACTTACCACATGAGGACACACCAAGTCTCAGTATGCAATATGGTGACATACTGATTTAACAAAAATAATAATTAAAACAAGAAAAGGAAAATGCATTTTCATCCTTTTGACATTTTGAATATTGTGTGACAAATACTGTGTCAAGATACGATTATCTACAAAAGCCACCTTTTTGTGTTAGTCATATCAAATGCATAAAAAATGTGTAGTTTATTCAAATTTAATATAGCAATATTTTAATTAGTCATGATTCATAATGTTTCTACGAACATCTGAAGTGCCTGAGGCAGGACTGTAAGGACCCAGTACTGGAATACACACCTCCCTGTTTTCAAAGGGGGGGGCTGCCATTAACAAATAGGTTTTTTTTAGGTCTGCACCTGATTAAAAAAATAATAAATCAGTACAATAAAACCTCACAGAGCCGTAGTCCTCTAAAGTAATATATAACAATATGATCACATAGTGCTATATTTAAAACATTGCATAATAGTATAGAATATTTTTAATAGGTTCTTTTTTCACAATGTATTTTTTAGCATCTAGCCTCCAGCCTAATCCCTGGCATTGTCCTTCAGGCTTAAATTCAGCAACATGCCCCAAACCTGCTTCTGGGCAGGTGAGTTAGCTTTCATCGGTGCCTTACATTTGCACTCAAGACCTCTGAAACACTGGCCAAGGGCAGCAGCAATATCATAGCTCTTTGAGTATATTATGAAAGAAGTCATTTATTAAAAACACTTTCCAGCTCAGACTTATTAGCTGTAGAACAGTTCAACTGCACATACAGTATACCGGCCATTCACGTAGCTATAAATATATTGTTTTATAATGCTTCAGCAACATTATCGCTGTACCATTACTTACCACAGCTGCTGCGCATCTATTAGCTGGACAGGATGGTAATTAACCTATGGAGGTGGACCAACTTTAATCACATAACTGCTAAAGGAAAGATTCAGTTTCCACTTCTTTTTTTTTTACCTTGGTTTGTTGTTTATTATTACAATTAATGGGGTTAATCCTCCCTACCTCCAGGATTCTGGAGTGTGTGAACATATGTATGTATTTGTTTTGGGGTGGTTTAAATAATCCAGAAATATAATTCTCCTGAACGTCTCCTAAATGGGTGAGTACCTGCTGATATACGGTAGCAGGCTTATTAAACGTCTCCTGTAATGGAAGCACAAAAGTCACATCCCTTGGCTTTGCGTTTCACTGTCAGAAATGCAGAGCTGATTAACATCAGACCAGGAATCTGAACATGACTGCCTTTCTTAGCAGAAGCATTACAATGTAAAAGACTGAAACGAGAAAGAAATGTAAAAAAAAAGGAGGCTATTAGTTTACTGTAGGTTTACACTACAACTTATATGTGAACCATCACAGCAGAACTGTGGTTCCATTTTACAATAAGGCTCCCTTTTGTCGCTTATAAATGGTAGTAACTCATTACTAAAAAGAAAACTGTGTTATAACTTGTTTATAATGATTATTAATGATTTTTCAAAGTGTTACAACTTAATTGATACCCAGATTTTAAACCATTCATAAACCCTTTATAAGGGTAATCTTGTTGTAAAATGGTACCACAATTTCTTTATTTTTATGGTGAATTCTGGAGCCCTGCACTCAATCTGCACTTGAGAGTCACCCTCAGCACTTCCCTCTGTGTGTAGCTGACACAGGAAAAAGATCACATGCGATACTGGAAATCTGCGTAGAAACCCACCCCTGGCTGGCCTGTAACACAGGTAGGAATCATCGCCTGCGCATCTGGTGGCCTGGCTGGCACGTCGGACCAGGGCACCAGACGCCAACTTCCTGTGCAACAACGACCTTTCTCGCTTAACGAAGACAGATCAGCGGCCAGCCAGCACCTCACCCCCACCCCCTCGCTCGCCTCTCCTCAAAGCCGCCAGCAGAAGGATGTCTGCGAAGAGCTGATGTCATTATCGCTCACTGGGCCGCACAGCAGTGCTCCAGCTGACCTTAGCCGGTGATCAGACTTTAGAGGGAGCTTCATGGGGGCTGGAGAGACCCCATAAGCCAGCGGAGGACCGCGTCAACGTGGCCGGCGCGGCACGTACATCACCTGTGACAGTGGCACACCTTGTTATATGCACAAAACGCAGGCTCTCCCGTCAGCTTAATTTGCAGCGACATCACATTACCGCCGGCACTTGCCGCTGCTCTCTCCTCTCCCCCGATACATTAATTACATTTCTGCTCGCTAATGGCACATTTTCAATTCCAGGACGAGGGAATGCAAACACGCCCCACGGCCCCGCTTTCCGCACGCACGCCGTGCGCACACGCACTATAAATAATGCACACCTATCCACGGGAGGGGGGCCCAGCCTGGGATAAAAACTTCATCTACTCGACTTTGCTTGCAAAGGGGGGGGACTGTAGAGTCTGCCTAGACTCCAGCCTTTAATTCTTTGATAAAATAGCCATTAAGGCAGAAATGGACTATTGATTTTCCCATTGGCCACAGAACCGCGGAGTCACTGTTCGTTAGCCCTTTGATTGGGCACTGATATCGGCCAGCACGGAAAAGGGTGCGTATGTGGGGGGGTTAGGGTTGTGGGGGGAGCGATGACAGCTGGACAGGCTGAATACACCTACCCTTGCACGTCTGCACTGCCAACTGCAGACACATGCCGATCTTGGCCCTCCAATAACACGCTGACAATTTCCATTAAAGCAGTGGGAAAATGGACTGCAGCGATACATTAGTCCGGCAAAGTAGATTATTAAGTTACAAACCTGTCCACTGGCAGGGCGACTTCCATTACCGTCGTGTGACAGTATGTAGATTAATCTGATTAAAATGCTTTTTAATGCTTTTTCAATTACATCAAACTTTGTCGCCGCTTTCATGACGGCAACGATTTCCGTGTCATGATTTGACGTTGGTTCTCTCCCAAACCATTGATTTTGGTGCTTTTGCATTCATCGGCAGAAGTACAATCTGAACCTTTCAAACACTGTCAGGCTCAGAAAATTCTTATGGGTGTGGCATTTGTCATGATACACATGACATGACATCTTATGTTATTCCGGAAGATGATTAGTCACATTCTTGCTGTTAATGAACAACATGAACTTGTTCTTTCATAGTTTGGAAAAGTTTTCTTTTCATTTTAAACACCAGTAAATCTTGCCCAATACTTCATCCTCCCCTGTTTGCTTGAGAAAACCTGATTATGCCTGCTGAGATTAATTTATACCAGGGTACCAAACTCATTAAAACTCACAACTCATCCTTAAAGGTAGAGGTCCTTTTGGTAATTGTATGCAAGGCCCATATGTTTTTGAAACATAGCCAATCATTTGCCTAATGTTTATTTACTGAGAGAGGAAAGCAAGATGACAAATCTTGCTGACGAAAAGAAGGCGCATTAAAGGTAAAGCAATGCATTAAATCTTTCAGTCGAAATCATTTAGGTAATGTCCCGTTCATTTTAGATTCATGAGCGGGGTCCTTACAAACTGGCTTCAACAACAATAAATCTCCCGGTCTCCATTGTTCTGCATTGCCACACCGTTTTCTTCTTGTACATGTTTACTTTGTGCATAATTATCTGCATAATGACAGTCCCCTCCTGCCTGTAAATAAAACAGTCACTCTGGACAAAAGGAGGAAATGTGGTCAGAGAGCAAAAAAGTGAGCAATGATTGGGGACCAACACTATTAAATGTTCTCCAGTGTAATCCACCTACCCCATCGTCCACATCCAGAGAGCTATCAATAAAGTAGGCCAGAGGAAAAACAAATTGCAATAAGGTGGATGGGGAACTCCCATTCATAGCCAAGAGCAAGCAGGTACCATCGTTTATTCACATTGCAAACCTGGTGGTTTATTCAGTTAGCTGACATTCCAGATCCACCCACAGGCCATCATGTGTGATACATGCAAACGGGAGAAAGAACGTGGATGGTACCTGCATCAATAATGTAAGAGATTAGCTGAAGAGGGTGATGATTTTAAGATACATTTAATAGACAGAGATGAGACACAGACATGGAACAATTGATCAGGAACTTTTTTCTGGGTTGACAAACTAGGGGACAGGACACACGCCTAGTGTTTTGGGTTTAAATAATGGGATAGAGAAGTAAGGAAAATAATTTAGACCTTTTGTACAGAAATTAGTATACAAGACTGGACAAGTAGTCTGGTGTGGTTTTCTCAGTTAGGTTCTGATATAACATCGACATGTAGGACTTAAAAAAATATTAGCTATGGTTTAGTTCCAGGGATTTGGGGGGTTTTGAAGGAATCATCTGAATTTTTATTTTATGTATCATGTTCTGACACCACAGTCTCCCAGGAGTTCCCTGGAGTACGGGCGACCATCGATCAGCACCACACAACCGGAGAGCAATCATGCTTTCCTCAATGGTGGAAAGAGGATGCGACTGGTGGCCATTAATTCCCCTGACCAGAGGTAGGGAAAGACAGAAATTAAAAAGTAAGCTGTGCATATTTTCTCTGTCCAACTTAACAGGCAGCCCAGAGGACAACAACCATGAAAGGCTAACCCGACACCATAACCCCAACTCTGACATTTTGTTGTCAGTTGGACATGATATTGGAGCTGAGCCACATTAATGACCCCATGGATGTGTACCTAGAAGCCCAGAACACAGTACAACACATTCACAACTGCTTCCATTCACTTAGAATGTGTGCTTGTATGAAGAATTTTTGTCCCAATGCCCTGTGCATCAGTAGACAGCTCCATACTCTCCAGGAACAAATGACCTGCTGTTTTTGGGTTTAAATAATGGGATAGAGAAGTAAGGAAAATAATACAAACCTTTTGTATAATAGCACTTACCATCATCAATGTGCCCTTTGAGTGCACTGGTCTGGACCTGGTAGGGTCCCTCCCATGCTCAACATGAAGCCACAAATATATTCTTATTGGCATGAACTTTGTTACCGGCTACCCAGAGTCCATACTCAACCGCCTTAAACAACGTGGCCTGGAAGATACTCCAACTGTTTCATGGCCATCCTGAAAGCTATCTTCACCGACCAAGGCACAGCATTTGTCTCCTAACTGATGAAGAAAGTCTGTGTGCTCCTCAAGGTCCACCACCTCTGTACCTCAACCTCCCACCACCAGAAAGACAGTCTCATTTTGCAGTCTAATTAGACATTCAAGAAGATGTCCTGACTTGTAATCAGCGAGGATAGCTGAAACTGGAACTTCATATTACCTGACACCTTTTTGGGGTCCAGGAAATTCCAGAAGCCTCCGTGGGATTCAGTCCCTTCAAAATATTCTTTAGGCAATGGCCCCAGTGTTAGCTCAACATCGCAATGGAAGTCTGGGAGTAACAATCCTCACCATGTATCACTACTGCAGAGCAGGTCTAGGTGATCTATGGGACAATCAAGAAATGCTATCATCAGGAAACACACAGACCAGTTCCACCAGGTACAAAAATTTGCCAAAAAATAATGTGCTTATCCTCATCTCAAATACCTCCTGTACATTCCTGGCACAACACTGTAGTATATATGTGCCCTTTGAATTGCCGTGTCCTGAAAGCTGGCCACTACTCCTTTCAATCTGCATAAACAGGGGCATCTCCTCCTGCTGACCTTTTGCACAGTGCCATTGAGAAGCCTGACCTAACGCCAGAAACTGTGGTAGAATGGTACAAGTTTCCAGCCATCCAGGCCACATCCATCTCATTCATAACTAAACAGAAACACTCCATAGTCCATCTTAGCAGATCTGAGGCACAGTGACATAGAATTGAGAAAAAGTTTGAGAATATGCAGTGGTTGGATTTGGAGGCATCTGAAGGTCCCTGGTCCAGTACTGAAGCTGGGTAGCACACTGCAATTCTAAGTTCTACCAGCTGAATAAGGTTGCCTGATTTGACTGCTATTCCATGCTTCATGTAGATGAGCTAATGTCATGTGGAGACCTTCTCAATAAGGCTCACTTCAAATCTAACTTAAAGGATATTAGCAGGTATCCCACAGCCCAGCTTCTAAGGAAAAAACAGCCTTCAAGGTGCCTGGCGGCAACTGGCAGTATACAGTCCTGCTCTCTGGGTTTCAGGGGGTACCTTTCACCTTCCAGAGCCTGAAGGACATTGTGCTTCAGCCTTACCGAGAGTATGCAGCAGCCTACCTCAAAAATATCAGCAGACACACTGAGAAAAGTACGGATCACTATGTTTGCCTCTGCAGGGTGGTGGACTCCATCAAGCAGGAAAGACTCATGGCCAACCCCACAAAGTGCAAACTGGGGCTCACTGAGGTCCACCACCTGGGGATACCCATTGAATGGGGCCTGCTCTGGCCCTAATAAACACAGGTGAAACCATCAAAATGTTCTCCTTGTCACAAAAAAACAGGAACAGGCCTTTCTGGGACTGGTCTGCTGTTATTGCTCCTTTATCCTCCTCTCCTCTCTCAGATATAACTGAGATGGACCCCCCCCCCCCCACAGGTGGACAAAGGATGGCAAAATCACCTTTCAATAGCTAAAAGATTCCTTAGCACTGAACTAGATCTCCAAACCACAGATGTTGCGTTGCTCTTCCAGCTCTTTACAGAAGCTTAAGCCATCCATTTCTAGGGTGGCCCTTTGTTCCTTCACTTCTCTCTCACCACACAACAGGGTTGGGGCCATTCTGGAATGCATTCGTCAATTCCAATCCAAATATGAAAATGGAACTGGAGTTGGAATTTAAATCTCCCTGAAATTCGAATTCAATTCCAATTCTGTTCTCCATAGTTTTTTTCCAATCCCAACTCCAGTTCCATTTCCTGATTTGGACTGGAATTGATGAATGCATTCCGGAATGGCCCCAACCCTGCCACACACTCCTGCAGTAGATGGCCTGGGGCAAGGACACCAATGCCTGAGTGACCTACTGGCTCTTCTCTCATAAATCTGCACCAGGATAATCCATGAAAATGCAGGTAGCCTCTCCAACATATGCTGCCTCTGGACCGGTGTGGTGGGAGCCCTAGACTATGACTACTGTGAAAGTCAGCTGCCACCTCTCCATCGGACCAGTGCCATAGGACCCTCGCCTGACCATCAGGGGGAATAATCATTTTCCCCCGAACTCGTCACAACCTTTACTAATTTTGTCATGTTCCCTCTCGCTTCTCCATAGGCATTTGCCTAAATATTTGCCACTTTGCCTACCACAATATTTGTTCAATCATTTGCATATTTATGCCTTTAATACTTGATATGCTATAAGGTATTGCATGCAACGTCACACTTTCAAAATTGCTTAGTTATCGGACTTTTTTCTGATGGCATATAATATTTATCCTTTCATATTTCCATAACAGCAAATCCAGGGCAGGTTTGCAGTGAGCCTGACAGACATTCCAGGAAGCACTGAGCACAGGATACAACTAAGACAGGATTCCAGTCCATAATAAGAAACACACTAATACTTTGCATCTACTGGAAATAATTCTGTTTCTTTATATAATATATTACTTTGCATGTAACTGTGGTAGCAGTCTTGGTAGGCACCGTTGACAGTGATGGTAATATATGCATTTAAGTATGTTTTTGATTCAAGTTAAAAACACTTCAAGTGCAACTGCTTTCAAAAGTATAATGAATTAAAATACATGTCTTTTTTTTAATTAGAACAGAATACTGTAGTGCCGGTGGGGGTCAGCATATCCCAGCATGCTTGCGGACGATGTAAATAGCCCTTGTATTGTTGTTGTTGTTATGGTTATGGTTCCCTTCCCGATTGTGTCGTGTGTACCCTGTACGAACCTCCCGTGTTCTTAGCTTGTATAACTCTCCCACTATGAATGCACCTTACAGTTCAGTGTCTGACCACCTTCTGTTTCCGCTGTGTGTATTTGGGTTCGGTGCTCGTTGGCTGCCTGTTACAGTTCTGTTCAGGACTAAAATAAAGAATGTGCCCTGACCCGGCAAGCAGGTCTCCTTATTCTTCGCTAAGCTTGGTCTGCTTGGTGCTACAATATAAAATCACAGTTAAATTTGAACAGTAACAAAGGCACTAATAAGTTTCACTGCAGATACCAGCGATATCAGATAGAAAGTATATTGGTTAGTGATTTTCCAATGCAGAAAAATGGAGACGCAAGCAAAAAATGTATTAATTGATGCATTAAATGTAATTGGGGTATAAAAATAATTCCGTCTTTTCATTTTTGCTCCGCTACATCAGTGCTTGTGGTCAACCAATCAGTAAGCTATAGAGGGTGTGAAGGTGCCTATTTCTGCAGGCTGTGGTCTTGTGAAATCTTGAGAACTACCAACCATCTGATAATTCCCTGTAGAATAATATCATAAAGCTACTAGGATCTGGAGAAGTGGAAGTACAGCAGAGTTTCTCTCACTTCCATGCATGATAGCTGGTCCAACCTTCACATTGAGGTACATGACACACACTTTCGCACATCGATACCACTGGGAAAACTCACTATTGCTTTAAAAAAATTCAACTAGGTATAAGCGATCTTGAATTTTCCTATGGGACTCTTTCCTCTGATCCCACCCAGCAAAGAAATGTAGTCATGTGGTCAAAACTGAAACAGACCTAAGGGGTGGTTTAAATATGACTGCTAATCCAGATTGATGCTAGGTTTACATTCACTTGTGCAACAGACTCGAATTTAGTCTAGGTTTAAGTAGAAATTAAACCGAGATTACCAAAGGTTTAGATTTACAGTGCTCAGCATAAATGAATACACCCCCAACAGATTTGTCAGAAAACCTTTAGTTTCCTTTCAGAATCAACATTATCTATGGGATATTATGCTACAAAATGCTCCCACAAATGTGGCCCGTTGATTGCAACAAGATTATTTAATTCGCTCCCAGAAAAAAGTAAATGTCCTAACAAATTCATTCAAGACCATGTTGCAAAAATGAGTACACCCCATTGAAAGTCTTAGGAGCAAAGCTAAATTTTAGACTATAAAATTCTAATTCTAATTAACAAGATATCAACCACAGGTGAGTCTAATTATTCATTAAACAGGCATTTTGATTATAAAAGGGCATTAATTAACAAAGAAACCCCATCCCATCCCATTCTGTCGGCGATGACACCACATGGAACGGAAAAGTCACAAGACCTGGGAAAGACAATAATTTCTTCACACAAGAAAGGTGAAGGCTACAAGAAGATCAGCAAAGCTGTACTTATCAATCAAAATACTGTAGCAAAAATGATACAAAAATTTAAGAAAGATGGAACTGCAACCATCTCATAGAGAGGTCCAGGCCGTCCACGGAAGTTAGCACCTTGACGGGAGCGACTTCTGATGAGAAGGATTGAAGAAAATCGCCATGCAAGTTCACTGCAGTTTGCTAAAGAAGGTGAAAGCCAAACTGGGGTGACTGTTTCCCGTGACATAATACTATGTACACCGCAGAGGAATGGCATGCATGGGTGTTGTTCACGAAGGAAGCCTCTCTTAAAGCCCACACACAAAAAGCCCGTCTAGAATTTGCCAGGGCCCATGCTGAAAAAAATAAAGACGACTGAGACTCTATACTTTGGAGTGACGAGACCAAGGTAAATGTTTCTGGAACTGATGGCTTCAAAACTGAATGGCGTCGCAAAGGTGAGGAGTACAAAGAAGAATGCATGGTGCCTACAGTGAAACATGGTGGCGGCAGGGTCCTTATGCGGGGCTGCATGAGTGCTGCTGCGGTCAGGGAGCTGCATTTCATTGATGGCGTCATGAATTCACAGAGGTACTGCTCTATATTGAAAGAGAAGATGCTACCGTCACTCCATGCCCTTGGTCATCGTGCACTTTTCTGACATGACAATGATCCGAAACACACAGCTAAGGCCACTGTTGCATTTCTGAAGAAGAACAGAGTGAAAGTGATTCAGTGGCCAAGTATGTCTCCTGATATGAACCCAATTGGACGTCTATGGGGGATTCTGAAGAGCGTCATTCTCCATCCAGCATCCAGGCTCTAAAAGAAGTTATTCTTGAAGACTGGAAAAAGATAGATGTTGCAATATATCGCCAACTTGTTCATTCCATGCCTAGAAGACTTGGTGCTGTCCTTAAAAATCATGGGGGTCATACAAAATAGTAGATGTAGTAGTTTTTGTTGTGGGGTGTATTCATTTTTGCATCACCTGATTTGAATAAAACTGAAGATTTTGTAATCTAAGTTATATTATTAACCTTACTTTCATGTTCATTAGTTAAGCAAATTGTTCTTGTGTTCATTGAGATTTTGATTAAGATCTTACTTCTGAAAGGGGGGTGTACTCATTTATGCCGAGCACTGTAACTAGGATTAATTGTAAACTACATTTAAACTAGGTTTAAAGTTTGGTGTAACAGGATCAGTAGATAAATCCTGATTTAATCCAGTTTAAAAGTTAAACCATGTTGGTGCAACCCAGGCAATATTTTTGTTCACTTACATTTAGCCCAGACTACCTTAAATCCAACACATTATCCGGCTAAGCAAGACATTCTGCTTCGTGGAACACCCCCTAAGGTGAATGGCGCGCCAGAATGATGCACACTGTCAGACCTCTTCCTCTGGATTTATGCTAATGAATATGAGGTTCTTCTCCTCAGTTTTGTCTTGATGTTGCTTCTGCAGCCTGGACCAGGCTTGGCACTATTTCAATGAAGTCCTTCTGTTCAGCTGTAGATAACAGATGCATGTAACACGGGACTGACTTTACCCTGTGTAACTGATACGTGTTCAAACAGACAACCGTCAACATGAAGGCCTGGTCTACTTACGTTCTCCATCTCTTTTGGTGTTCAAATGCTTTTAAAATCTTGGGGCCTCAACGTTTTAGGTATGTTTTGAATGGGAATTTTATCACTTTGTTTTCATTTACAGGTACAAAGCTTTTGCTCAGTGTCTATTTCTCCATTTGATGAGTTCACCAGTCATGGAGACTGAAGAAGGTGCAAGCTTTTTATGTGTCTCCTTCTCTTATTCTTCATCCAGAGCATAATGAACACCATGATAAAAGAGAACATATAAAATTTATTTGTGATGGACTGTAATTCAATATTTTTATATAGCGCCTTTCACGACAGAGTCTTCCCAAGATGCTTTACATGGGTGTGTTGTGATACATCACATCATTAGAGAGCAGAATACAAAACAGGGAAAAGGAAGGAAAGAAATTAAATTAAGATAGTTATAGATAATCTCAAATTATTTTATAAACTATCCGTATTCACAATTACAGTAACATATCAGATTTTAATCAAATAACAAAGAAATGCAATTTTGCATAAAAATGTTAGCGTGTAACCGAACGTTAGCCTATTGCTTTCAATTAACTAACAAAGCAACAAATGCACATTTTTTACGCATTCTCTATCCAGAGGGATAATAACGTAGGCAAAGGCAGGAGTAGGGAAAATCAGAAGGGGCTTTTTTAAACAAAACTATAAACAGGACAAAATGAAAGAGAGCGCAAATGGACAAAACGGGGATAGGAAGGGTCAGGTTTGAACACAAGATAAACGAGGGAGCACATGCAGGTAACAAGATTATTGATGCATGTAGCACTACAATAACCAGGCTGGAGAGGCACTTAAATACATCACAGATGAGGGAGGAAACGAGAGGCACCTGGGATCATCCACATGAGGGCTAAAACTAGAGGCAGGGTTAAACAAGGCACAGCTGAGGCTCGTTAGAGTCATACGATGGAGAAAACGAGGGGAAAGGACCGCAGGGGTGTTACAAACTCAGAATCTGTTGCTAATTCAATCATATGTTAACTGCCTGGATCAATCATTGTAACTATCCTGCTTTTTTATCTCAGCTAAGATGCTAATGTTAGCAAAGTAGCCTACAAAGTTGTTGCTATTTCCTCATAAAATGAAATGCAATTAAGTAATATGAAAGTTTACCTTAAGCTATGGACAATCAAACACTGCTCATTTCTGCTAAATAATAAATACTCACTTTCTGGTTATTCATTTAAAAAGAGATTTACTTGATTACAGGTAGTGATGCTCTCATTCTTAATGTAAAAACACATATAAGCTTGAGGAAATAAGTAAAACAGAAACAAGGCCCCACCGAAAGGGGTTAAAAAAATTGATGTGACCTATAATTGTCCTACATTTTTAAGTAAAAAAGTCTTTTTTTTTTGTATTTTCAAATATTTATCCTAAAAGTCTCTTGATACAATACAAATAAAAACAAAAACACACCTTAATATAAAGATTATAATTGTGTACTACACATAAAACATGTCAGATACTGCCCATGTCTGTTTATATATAAAATATATATACCTTGAGGAAAGAACATTGTTATCTCCTAGATATTTAGTAAAGAAACTTTCCTAATGGGCACAGAGTCCTTTGTAAGACGAACTCCATGTGCAGCAAACAAAACTCAGATGAGGAACCCCATCATCTAGTTTAATCTCTGCTTTATCAGAATTCCAGAACTGTAATCTCGACTGTGAGGAAGATGCTAATTCCAATTCTGAACATCCTAGACAAGACATAGCTTTGTTCACTGGCCCGCAAAATGAAGATATCATGGGCCATTGCAGACCTGAAATAACAACGGAATTGGTGTCGCCCACGGAGCCTTTAATTTCTAATTGATTTTTTTCTCACTAATGTATTGTGCAGTGTTTATGTAAGTGTAAATTGAAATTTCAGGGAAAATTGTAAGTAGCTAATAAAAGCACAAATTAAACATATCATTAGGGACCATAAATAAACCATCTTTGATTTTCCAGTCACTTAAAATGAAGGCCATGAATGTCTATATTAAGTTTAAATGGCACGAAAGCCATTGATCTTGGTTGGATGAAGCCAAAAGGGCAATACCCTTGTCAAATGCCTTCTCCAAAAGGTTCACATAGCAAATGTTTTAACAAATTCCCACAAACAAAGTTGGACTGCCGTTCCACAGCCATGCAGGAATTCATATTGGTCCTCCTGAATCCTAGGCTCCACAGTTGGGTGGTGTTACCCGACCATATGCTTCCTCAGGGAGGCAGAGAAGTGTGATCCCCTACGTTTGGAATAAGCCCTCTAATCCCCCATTTTAAAAACGGGGACCACTATCCCTATTTGCCAGTCCAGAGGTACTTTACAAACTTTCCATGTACCACTGAAGAGGTTCATTAGCCATGTTACTCCAAAGACATTCAGTGTTTCTGACACCTCACAGGCTACACCGTTTCATCTGGCAACCATTGCAACTTCTGCTGTCACAACAGACTGTGATCTAACAGTTTACAATAAAATATACCTAAAGTTGCCCAGCACATCCTCACTCCTGCTGAACACAGCACAGCGTCCTCCCTGTGGTACTGAATGGTTTACCGAAACATCTTTCAGGCCACTTGACAGAGTCAAAATGATCAGTTAGCTATAAAGTTCCTATTATTGATATACATTAATGTCTACATCAAAAGTCACTGGTAATTCATTAAAGCTCATGAAATGTTTTGTTATTCAAAATTGTTCAGGACCTATGACTTTGAGCAAAAATCTGATGCGGACCTTTCATCAAAAAGTTTGATAACCCATGGTCTAGATTTTCATGCTCAAACGTTATATACTTTATAAACTTAGTAAATGCTTTTGTCCAGTGCAACATATGTGAGGAAAACAGCACGTTACAAACATATGAGCTATCAATGAATCAACTAGTATAAGATAGGCTGAGTTTTCAATGAATTTCCAGGTACAACTGTAAGCAGTATTGGAGCAGGAGCTACACAATAACTTCTAACAAAGTAAGAAGCTAATAAAACTATTCAGTAACCTGAAGTGCAACATAAGAACATTCAGGGAACATAAAGAGGCTAGTAGAGGAGTGGAAGGCATACCTTGAAGGTGGAGAGGGAATCTGATATGGTGGTTTTGCAGCTCATTCCTCCATTGGGGAACCACACAAGAGAATCATCTGGAATGACATTTCTCTAATGGTGGTGATTTGATGACCAAAGGTGGGCGAGATGACCGAAGATGGGTGAGTTGGGACATAGGTCTAGAGGAGCCTTTTGTTGGAGATGGGTGCCTATCTACTGATGGATCTATAAACCAGCACCAAGTAATTTAACATGATGTGAGTTCCAATAGAGGCAGTGAAGTGAGACAAGTAGGAGTGCGTTCAGGCTGAATGAATATCAGATGTGCTGCTGCATTCTGAATCATCTGCAGTGGCCCGACATCACAAGGCAGTAGAGCTACTAGTACAGAGTTGCATTAGTCTAGTCACGAGGTAAATAGTGCCTAGACTAGAAGCTGAACTGTGTACTGAGACAGAAAATGATTGCACTTATGTAGAGTAAATCTGCAAAATCGGGAGAGTGCTGTTATGTGGTCTGCAAAGGACAGCTGGTCGTCTATCATTACCCCTAGGTTGCTGGCAGACCTTGATGGAGACAGTGTGGATGATCCAAGCTGAAAAGTGATGTCATGATGGATGGTAGTGCTGGCAGGGAAGACATGAAGCTCAGTCATGGAGAGATTTAGCTGGAGGTGATGGACCCTCATCCAGGCTGGGATGTCAGCCAGGCATGAAGAGGTCCAAGTGGAAACCGGGGTGTTGTCAGGAGCGAATGTCAGGTAGATCCGGATGTTAATAGTAGTGGTAGGAGAAGCAATGTGACTGGATGAACTGACCTAGAGAGGTAATGTAAAGACAGATGAAAAAAGGACCAAAGACAGAGCCTTGGGGGACACCAGGAGTTACCTGATATGACTTGGACACCTCTGCATTTCAAGTCCCTTGGAATATCTTGGACCAATATGTTTAAAATGCTATAAGTAAAGGCTCTTTCCTTATGAGGCGATGGAGTGCAGGACTGCTGGTTCCTTTCAAAGAAATATTAGTCTGTTTGCGTGTTAAAGTTTATTTAAAATTAGTGAATATCAAGCATAATTAGTTATCATAAAGCCTAAAACATCCGCAACAGTAAACATTGTTGTATTGGAGGAGTAGATCCCATTGATTCACAATAAATACACGAATACAGCTGCTAAGCATGCTCATTGTTCAGTAAATAAGGATTTTGAACATGGAATTATGTCAGAACTATGCTACTAAATTATTTTCCCAATAGCGGTAGACAGTTAACCATCTTGTCACATTCATGATCTTTGTTCAGTCCGTGCAAAGTTACGTAAAGCATCTCTGGCTGCTAGTGAGTGATCTCTTTTGTCACATGAACGATCTTTGTTCAGTGTTTGTTCAGCATTACCTGCTGCTTAAAAAAGAAAATGAAAGATTATTTACAAAAAAAAACAGCAAAAAATGCTGTTTGTAAAGTGCTGAAGTCCATAGCACTTTACTTGAGGGGCACTAATAATGTAGTTTTAGGCAATTATTTTTGTATTAATTGAAAACAAAGCCTTCAAGTCATGTCGGAAAAATCGTAAATACGAGATGAGAGCACATGAATGCCATTAAAAAGTCATATTTACCAGTGGGAAACTTGGGATTTTCTTTAAGAGTTGGGGACATGTCATTTCAACAATCATGGTGGAGGCAATGGATACCTCCAGTGTGAAAGGCAAATTATTTTGAAAGAAGTACATTTTATGCAGCATGTCATTGCAAAACTGTTGTAGAATGTTGTTATTAAATGGTGTACCCTGGAAAAAAAAAATGATTGATGAGGTTTTTGTCTCAATATTTGATATATCACTAGTCAGCTACCTGATGTTTGAGCAAGGAATTACAAAAAATTCAGTTAATGCTACGAATGTGTTTTGGCATTGTAGGAACGAAAAAGACAGCAAAACAAAAAGTATCTTTCTTATCCCCTCCATTTTGCTCCGACTTAACCGCTTGAACATGCTTCATGTCATAATTACGATCAGCCAACTCCCTAGTCAGACCTCCCGAGTAGGACTTGAAGGCAGCATTAGTTACATACTGATTTCATGTTCAGCCATCATTAATGAATCGACACGCATATTTTATCTCAAGGAGTTACTAATTTGTTACTATATCTGTTCATTCTGTAAACCTTTGTGAACAACTGAAGGAACTCCTGATGGAACAAATAATGAATAACACATGTGACATACTGATATCATATTTGTTCATCATTAATGAAATTTAATTTAATTTATCTTAAGTAGCTACTATATTTGTTCATGAGTTGTACTTCACTAGTACTGTAACTTAGTTACTACTAAGTATTTGCACCCCCAAAATTAAGTGTTACCCTTTAGTCTGCTATGCCATTACTAATAATAATGACACTTTATCGATCCCCCATAGGAAAGTCCTCTTTATGTCTACCCCATCTTGCTCTCCATGAGATACAGATGTTGGTGAGAACAGGCTTGGCAGCAAAGGGCAGCCACACCCATGGAGCTAGGGGTTAAGGGCCTTGCTCAATGGCCCTCAGACGTGCTAATGCTGGGCTCAAACTGGTGACTTTCTGAGCACAGGGTTAGCCCACCGAGCCACATCGCCCCCAAAGTACTGTCCACTGCCATTAAACGATTCTTGTATTTGCTTGTATTTCTCCTGTGCTTAACATATGTTAAACCACCCGAATCAGGAAACATCACCCCAATGCCTGGCCTCGGGGCTGGGTGCCAGTAAACCTATAATGAACAGGGTGCTCAGGTTTTATCCTGCTGCGTTTTATGCAGCTCTTTGTTGTTTTGCAGTTTTCTTGGCCACTCCCCACAGACCTGTTCAGTAAGGCCCGACTATAGGAGACAGACAGTATAGCTTTGTGGACCAATGAAGCACACAACACCTACCATCACACTAAGGCCATAATCCTCAAGGGAAAATTAATTTTAAAGCAAATTCATTTGCCAGGAATTCTGCAGATAACATCTTAACACTGTTTGTGCTTGAGACCCACAGAAGAATAATATTGACAGTAAACAATGCGATGCTGGCCTCTTAGTGATCGGCTTCATTATGACCGCTTCACATAATTACTTTAAAAATCAGTGTCATAGTATACTTGCCTTTAGATGCACTTACTGGAAGCATATTCACCAATGGCATGGTTGTGTCTTCATTTATAAAATTCCATTGATGGCTTTTTCTTGTCTCCGTAAGATCCCTTTGGAACACTGTTGACCATTTGGGGTATATAGATGAGAGATGTTTAAGGGAGCGTGTAATTACTGTTATGATGTACCTTATAGGTATCATTTATACACAAACTATTCAGATCTTAGTTACTTGAGCTCCATCAGACAAAATAATTTTAATACTTCTCCAGCTCCAGTTATATAACCCTCAGATTTGGCCTCAGGGTAATTATCTAAGTGGTAAAGTGAGAGAGGTACTTTTCCTTCTCGATCTATGCTACCACTGAGATGACATCAGTCACTGTGGAGGTAGAGATTCCCACCCTTTATACTGATTGGAAAAAGTAAGAAGAAGGGCTCAGT
Organism: Paramormyrops kingsleyae; assembly: GCF_048594095.1. Taxonomy (NCBI): domain Eukaryota; kingdom Metazoa; phylum Chordata; class Actinopteri; order Osteoglossiformes; family Mormyridae; genus Paramormyrops; species Paramormyrops kingsleyae. Next base: position 27,598,461 of record NC_132805.1, read on the forward strand.
TCTTCCCCTCATTGGGTAAACGACTATGCAGTTGATCTCTTATCAGGAGCAGAGTCTATCCCCTGTGTTTCCCAGAGACATGAGCTACGGGCAGGTATACTAAAGAAGCTATGGAGACCAGGTTCATCCATCCGACCATCTAAGCTTCCAGTGGTACCACAGCTGTTTGCTTTTTTTGTGCACTAACCAGACAGCTATGATCCAGTACAGGCTGTATAAGGTCTTATTGAGATTAAGTTAAGAGTCTTTACCCCTTGCTGTTGTTTTTAATGGACCCTTGGGTCTACTGTACCACTCATCAGGTATGTGTTGGGTCAAGAGAGTTTGAAGATGGTGCAAAATAAGGTTAAGGATATTTTAGATTATTCTTTCCCCATAAAGGATGTAGAGTGACTCAATGGTTTTGCTACTTTCTGTGGATGGTTTATCTGGAATGTTTTCTCATGTAGCCACACTCACCATAGCACTTACTAAGAGCAACCACCAATCCATTAAATGAACAACTCAGACTCACCAGGTACTTTACAAGTGGTTCTTCTTTTCTCTTGTCAGATACTTCCTGAAGAACAGAATTATGACATAGATAATAGGCCATAAATTTAGTGGTGGAGGATCGGTGTCATTAGCTTGAGGACACCAAGGTCTCATTTGTGGTCATTACTGATCACAAGCCAGTCTGCTGTGTGTAGTTCCTAACCTGTAGTGGGTGTGTTGTGTTTGGGTGTGTTCTGCAGTGGGTATGTGACTAAACCCATTCTCCTGCCACCTGGGAATGGCTAGGATCTGTCACCTGTTATCCCTCCAGTTTTGGTGGCCTAAGTGGTACAAGAATGTGGTGCCATAAGTCTCAGCTTAGGGCACTTATGCGTGCCGTAAGACTAGAGGTACTGCTACAAAGATTTCCATTATGGAAATCATTTTTCAATCATTTAGAAGCTAATTAGAGTCTCACTTTGTTATTCCCCTCAATTCAAACATGCAGGTAAAGGAGTGAATCTGTTGTGGCTAAGAATCATTTAGCATATGCTTTTGTCCGAAGTAACGTATAAGTGAAGCAAATATGCACATTAAAGACTGAGTTGCCATGTTTTAGCAGAGGATGGTTTCGATTCTATCGTTCTATCGTGGGCCGTATATGACAGTGCCATTCTATCCTGTGCCGTATATGACAGTGCCATTCTATCCTGTGCCGTATATGACAGTGCCATTCTATCCTGTGCCATATATGACAGTGCCATTCTATCCTGTGCCGTATATGACAGTGCCATTCTATCCTGTGCAGTATATGACAGTGCCATTCTATCCTGTGCCGTATATGACAGTGCCATTCTATCCTGTGCTGTATATGACAGTGCCATTCTATCCTGTGCCGTATATGACAGTGCCATTCTATCGTGGGCCGTATATGACAGTGCCATTCTATCGTGGGCCGTATATGACAGTGCCATTCTATCCTGTGCCGTATATGACAGTGCCATTCTATCCTGTGCCGTATATGACAGTGCCATTCTATCGTGGGCCGTATATGACAGTGCCATTCTATCCTGTGCCGTATATGACAGTGCCATTCTATCCTGTGCCGTATATGACAGTGCCATTCTATCCTGTGCCGTATATGACAGTGCCATTCTATCCTGTGCCGTATATGACAGTGCCATTCTATCCTGTGCCGTATATGACAGTGCCATTCTATCCTGTGCCGTATATGACAGTGCCATTCTATCCTGTGCCGTATATGACAGTGCCATTCTATCCTGTGCCGTATATGACAGTGCCATTCTATCCTGTGCCGTATATGACAGTGCCATTCTATCCTGTGCCGTATATGACAGTGCCATTCTATCCTGTGCCGTATATGACAGTGCCATTCTATCGTGGGCCGTATATGACAGTGCCATTCTATCCTGTGCCGTATATGACAGTGCCATTCTATCCTGTGCCGTATATGACAGTGCCATTCTATCCTGTGCTGTATATGACAGTGCCATTCTATCCTGTGCCGTATATGACAGTGCCATTCTATCCTGTGCCATATATGACAGTGCCATTCTATCCTGTGCCGTATATGACAGTGCCATTCTATCGTGGGCCGTATATGACAGTGCCATTCTATCGTGGGCCGTATATGACAGTGCCATTCTATCCTGTGCCGTATATGACAGTGCCATTCTATCCTGTGCTGTATATGACAGTGCCATTCTATCCTGTGCCGTATATGACAGTGCCATTCTATCCTGTGCAGTATATGACAGTGCCATTCTATCCTGTGCCGTATATGACAGTGCCATTCTATCCTGTGCTGTACAGTATATGACAGTGCCATTCTATCCTGTGCCGTATATGACAGTGCCATTCTATCGTGGGCCGTATATGACAGTGCCATTCTATCGTGGGCCGTATATGACAGTGCCATTCTATCCTGTGCCGTATATGACAGTGCCATTCTATCCTGTGCCGTATATGACAGTGCCATTCTATCGTGGGCCGTATATGACAGTGCCATTCTATCCTGTGCCGTATATGACAGTGCCATTCTATCCTGTGCCGTATATGACAGTGCCATTCTATCCTGTGCCGTATATGACAGTGCCATTCTATCCTGTGCCGTATATGACAGTGCCATTCTATCCTGTGCCGTATATGACAGTGCCATTCTATCCTGTGCCGTATATGACAGTGCCATTCTATCCTGTGCCGTATATGACAGTGCCATTCTATCCTGTGCCGTATATGACAGTGCCATTCTATCCTGTGCCGTATATGACAGTGCCATTCTATCCTGTGCCGTATATGACAGTGCCATTCTATCCTGTGCCGTATATGACAGTGCCATTCTATCCTGTGCCGTATATGACAGTGCCATTCTATCCTGTGCCGTATATGACAGTGCCATTCTATCCTGTGCCGTATATGACAGTGCCATTCTATCCTGTGCCGTATATGACAGTGCCATTCTATCCTGTGCTGTATATGACAGTGCCATTCTATCCTGTGCCGTATATGACAGTGCCATTCTATCGTGCGCCGTATATCACAGTGCCATTCTATCCTGTGCCGTATATGACAGTGCCATTCTATCGTGGGCCGTATATGACAGTGCCATTCTATCCTAGACCATATATGACAGTGCCATTCTATCGTGGGCCGTATATGACAGTGCCATTCTATCTTGGGCCGTATACGACAGTGCCATTCTATCCTGTGCCGTATATGACAGTGCCATTCTATCCTGTGCCGTATATGACAGTGCCATTCTATCCTGTGCCGTATATGACAGTGCCATTCTATCCTGTGCCGTATATGACAGTGCCATTCTATCCTGTGCCGTATATGACAGTGCCATTCTATCCTGTGCCGTATATGACAGTGCCATTCTATCCTGTGCCGTATATGACAGTGCCATTCTATCGTGGGCCGTATATGACAGTGCCATTCTATCCTGTGCCGTATATGACAGTGCCATTCTATCCTGTGCCGTATATGACAGTGCCATTCTATCCTGTGCCGTATATGACAGTGCCATTCTATCCTGTGCCGTATATGACAGTGCCATTCTATCGTGGGCCGTATATGACAGTGCCATTCTATCGTGGGCCGTATATGACAGTGCCATTCTATCCTGTGCCGTATATGACAGTGCCATTCTATCCTGTGCTGTATATGACAGTGCCATTCTATCCTGTGCCGTATATGACAGTGCCATTCTATCCTGTGCTGTATATGACAGTGCCATTCTATCGTGGGCCGTATATGACAGTGCCATTCTATCCTGTGCCGTATATGACAGTGCCATTCTATCCTGTGCTGTATATGACAGTGCCATTCTATCCTGTGCTGTATATGACAGTGCCATTCTATCCTGTGCTGTATATGACAGTGCCATTCTATCCTGTGCCGTATATGACAGTGCCATTCTATCCTGTGCTGTATATGACAGTGCCATTCTATCCTGTGCTGTATATGACAGTGCCATTCTATCCTGTGCCGTATATGACAGTGCCATTCTATCCTGTGCTGTATATGACAGTGCCATTCTATCGTGGGCCGTATATGACAGTGCCATTCTATCCTAGACCATATTTGACAGTGCCATTGTTTTGCACTTGCAATGTAGTTGTGCTATGTAGTTAAAGGTTTACATTTGATTGATCTCTGTACAGGCAGTCCCCAGGTTATGAACAAGATCTGTTCCCTAAGTCTGTCTTTAAGCTGAACTTGTAGGTAAGTCAGAAAATGAATAATACAGTTCATAATAACAATAATAAAATGTACCGTAGCATACCTCAAGCCGGAAAACTGCTGAAGCCACGTAATGTTTTCAGTAGTGTGTGTGTTCATGATTATGAACTATTGTATTTAACCTGAATATTTTTAGGTAATAGTCTTTATTACCTAAAACTTATTTAGATCCAATTCTTATGTGCGTAAGTCACACCTTCTAAACCCGCAGATTGCTTGTACTTTGATTAGAATCGTGATTGATGTGTAATATTCCTACCCAGAGAATGCAGTTTTATCTTGATTCTTTCTTTTTTGTCTGACATTATTCCCTTTTCTTAGAGAGTTGTAAGGCTGGTGGTCCCACAGGAGGTTGTGATCCTGGACTCCTTTGAGTCTGTGCTGTTTTCATCCCAGGGGGCTTGTCAAGCTGATTCAGACAAGACCAGACTCATACAGTCATTCTGCTATACCTGCTGGACCCATCTCAACCCCCACCGGGCAGGAAGTGACCCACAGACAGCACCTCTTATACAACGTGCCCATAAACGCATCTGTTTCCTTCCTCTTCTCCCCCAGTTCATTTGTGCTCTGACCCAGGTCATGCAGCGTCTGCTCAGAACACTCATTGTATACGTGAGAAACATTATTTAATGTGAATGCCAGTGCAACCGGTACTAGGATCTCAATGGTTTTAACAGTATATCACATCATTATCAAGTTGTGGAAAGTTTGGGGATCCTAGTTTGCTGGAAGGTTCTGTCCTCTTGGCATAAAAAGACACTTACTGACCCCATCATTACAATTCCAACTGACTGAGTCTTCGGATCTGGCGGTTCATTGATCCATTGCCCTATTATTTGGAAAATAACAACTGTAACATCAGGTCAGTGATTGGTTACGCTGTTCGATAGGAATGCACATAACTTTGTTAGGAATTTAAGGACAGGTCCTCAAGATAGGGAGACGCTCTCTAGCCCCCCTGAACCCAGAGTAATTTTTGCAGACTTCTGTTTTGGAGACACTCTATAGCCGTGGCCACTTGCTAATGTGTGATTAGCACACTTACTAGGCTTAAACTCTGTTGGGGAGTTACTCTGTAGCCAAAGCTCCTGCATATATATATTATTGGATTTGCAGTACTTTGGCTCTTTTCTTATTTTGTGCACGTGTAATATAGTTCTTATACAGCTAAGTGTCTACTAGGGTTCATCTCTGTACTTTTGATTGAATTACAATTGATGTGTACTCTTCCTACCCAGTGAATAAACTATGTTTGGATTTATTCTTAGTTGTCTGCAACTGCTAACCCATTTAAATTCCTAGGTGGTGATGTTACTGTAATTATTGGCCAGTGTAAAGGCCTTGCACATAACTATCTAATGATGACCAGCTTCCAGTTTAATCATTTGGGTTGGTTAAACTGTGGATGAGCAACTGCATAATATTATACTGAGATACAGCCGTGCAGTCTCTGAGTTAAGTCAATCAGACAAAGTGATTTCCAGAGCTGAGCTGATCACTCATGCTGACAATTGTGGCCTGTGCTCTGTTGGATCAGCCAGATATAGTGAAACTGCATCAGTCCCTCGGTTGACTTGACCAAACAAGCTGAAATTGTACCTTTGCAGCCTATAAGTTGAACCAATTAGATAAACTGGAGTCCTTATGCTCAGCTGACCAAAGAAGCTGACATTTGCCCTGTGTGCAACTGTCCTGTAGTCACTGAATGCTGAAACTGCTCTTACATCATGTCTGTAGATATCACTTAATCTTAATCTGTGACATCATAGTCTCAGATAAACGATCTTAGTCAAAAGTAAGAGAATCGGAATAATCCAAAATTAACTAAACACCATAGCAAAAATGCTCAATAATAATCCTTAAATGAAGCTGGAGTCAGATTTAACTAAATTGTCCGAAACACTGCAGAAAGGTCCTTATGCATTCTATGCCTTCAGGTGAGCTCTTGGACTGGACCAGTGGGTGGTTCCTTACATTGTTTTATTATAGCAATCATTGGCCTGGATTAGTACACACTAGGACAGAGGGACTCAAATCGCCAACTAGATCCCACCAAATGAGGGCCTGCACTAGAATAATATGATAATATTGTAGTGGCTTTGGGAATTACAATCTAATGACTCTTGCTTGGGTTGGTAAACGACAGGAGCATAATTTCATGCAGTGGAATAACTGGCCTTCAGCCTCTGAGTTGAAGCGATCAGACATACTGCAATTACATCAGTCACGGAGCTGACTTGCGGAAACATGCTGAATATTGTCTTGTAGCCCCTGAGCCCCATCAGTCAGGCATTCTGAAATGGTGCCAATGGTGCCTAAGATGAATGGACTAAACATGCTGACATCACGCCAGTTTGTAGCTGCCCTGCAGTACCTGAATCAAGATCAAACTGCTGTTATGTTGTGTCCATGGATATTGCTTCATTGGCCAAAGGCCAGTCCTGTGCAACAGAATGAACAAGCTTAGTTTTAAAAGGAAGAGACATCTAGGGGTATTCAGAATAACCCTACTTAATCTCAACTTCGAGTAAGATTTATTTATGGTAAAATGTCTTAATAGAAAAATAAAACTTTGACAAATATAAACTGCAAAATCCAAAACTTTAAACTTAATGCATTATAACACTACATTAATTGAATAAATAAAATTAAACAAGCTGCTACATTTAAAGTGCTTAAATTTAAATGAACAAAAAATGCTGCTACATATACCTGTGAAGTGCTGTAACAAGTGAAATGACCTTTGTCTTATCGTATAGCTGAGGTACTGCTATCTGGGGAAGAAAGCGACAGGACACAAAGGTGAGGGTTACGGAGCGGGGAAGCAGGAGCAGGAGTCCAGGAAAGTCGGGTGAACATGGGGTTTATTTGGGACAGAAACACTACTCAGCACAGAACAACGTCACGGCATTAATGAGCGGATTACCAAAGACAAAGAGACATGGATTTAAATACGTAACAACAGTAATTAAAATGACGAGGAACCGCTGGGAACCCAATGATTCCACACGAGGTAGAGAGGGGGGCGTGGCACACGGGAGGATCGGACGACCGGAGCGTGACACTAGGCTCAACTGTGTTCATTATGAATCGAAAGCCATCGTTATCAACGATGCTGTAAGGGCACAGATCTTTGGAAATAAAATAGACTGAGTTATTTTATTTGCCCGTTCAGAGCTACCTGGAACTTTAGCACATTAATGTAGAGTGCTTTGGTTGGCTGGAATGTTTTTTACTTTAGGTGGATGTTCATCCGCATCTTTAATCTCTAGATGATGCCGTTTCATGTGAGTCCGCATGTTTGTAATGTTTCCAAAATACTTCACTTTCGCTTTACAATGCCTGCATATCACATGTGTCTTAAGAAGCTCCTTTTTCCCATCTAAATTGTAAATGCCTTAGATGAAAATGGGGCCGGCTGAATCGCGTTATCCATCGCTTGCACACAGTCCCTACATTATGCGTACTGACTACATTTCCTTCATGCTCATGTGAAGGAGGTCTATCTGGGCAGATTTCGACATTGCGCCATTTATAGGATTGACGAGCTGAACTCCTTTCGGGGAAAAAGTAAACTAGTGCCATTACGTTCATTGAAAAATATGAATAGATTTTTTGGAATGCTTGAATCGATTTTGAATCGGCAGAGAAAGAATCACGATTCGATTCAATTTTGTTGTGCACCCCTAGTATTTACTAATTTAAAAATATTAATAACTACTAATAAATACACTATATTGCCAAAAGTATTGGGACACCCTTCCTATTCATTGAATTCAGGTGTTCCAATCACTTCCATAGCCACAGATATATAAAACCAAGTACATAGGCATGCAGACTGCTTCTACAAACATTTGCGAAAGAATGGGTTGCTCTCAGGAGCTCAATGAATTCAAGCGTGGTACCGTGATAGGATGCCAGCTGTGCAATAAGTCCATTTGTGAACTTTCCTCACTACTAAATGTTCCACAGTCAACTGTTAGTGGTTTTATAACAAAGTGAACGCCATTGGGAACAACAGCAACTCAGCCACAAAGTGGCAGGGACGACGCATGCTGAGGTGCACAGTGTGCAGAAGTCACCAACTGTCTGCACAGTCAATAGCTACAGACCTCCAAACTTCGTGTGGCCTTCAGATTAGCTCAAGAACAGTGTGTAGAGAACCTCATGAAATGGGTTTCCATGGCAGATCAGCTGCATACAAGTCTTACATCACTAACTGCAATGCAAAGCGTCGGATGCAGTGGTGTAAAGCACGCTGCCACTGGACTCTAGAGCAGTGAAGACATGTTCTCTTCACTGCTCTAGAGGTTGTATCCTTTATGTAATTCGACATTCATTTAATGTTTCCAAGACATTGCGACTCTTTGTGAATCGGTCTTAGTGACTTGGTCTTAGTCCTCTCCACCACTTTTTAGTTCCCCCAGACTTAGGTGCTACTTTTAATTAAGGGGCTTTGTGAATTAGGACTCCTACATTTAGGACAGACATGCCCATTTTTTTAGGAGCTTCTCCTAAATAGGCAAGTTAGGAGCTACTTTTAGACTTAATATGCTTTGTGAATATAGGCTCTGATATTACAAGTGCCCTATGAAATGCACAATACAATCAACATTCCACTGAATCCAACTCAGCAAGCAGATTAGGTTTATGTCATGTTAAATCAATTTGGAGTCTAGAATCTTTTTAACTTAAAGGGATAGGCGAAAAAGCACTAAGTGTCAAATTATATGTAAAAACTAAAAGTATATGTCCATTTCACTGCAAAAAATGTTTTTTTTTTTTTTTAGAATTCCGTCTTGACAAGTCATTTTATTGTTTGGCTGACAACATAGATATTCACTTTGCTATTTTAGGGCTGAAAACGTTTATAATAAAACCTGCCATAATTTCACTAAAGGCATCACAGGTCACAATAAATTAGTTCAGAATGAACCCATTTAGTGAACTACTTCACAAAAGGCTTATATAAGATCAATTTGCCACTGTTTTTTATGTATATGAATTTTAATAAGACATTTTAGTAGTAGTGGGCAGCCTTTTACGTAATATTTCAACAATTCACATAAAGTATCTGTTTATTGCATTTTTTTCTTTTTGCTTAGCATAGGAAAGTAAGGTAATGTCATGTTGAAAATGTGTTTAATTAAGGGCCCTTCCACCTCATCACATAGTAAACAGACTAAAACAGACTAATCTGTTGTCAGTTGAACATTTTATACTTTTCCTCAACCTATGCATCCAACTTTTTGTCCTTTTCAGCAAATATATACTGTGTGTGTGTGTGTGCGCACGTGTGTGTGTGTGAATTTGTATGTATATATACATATATGTGTGCGTGTGTGTGGGAACACAGGGGACAGCCCAAAAACCATGCCGGTTCATTACAGGACACAGGGGACAGCCCAAACACCATGCCGGTTCATTGCAGGACACAGGGGACAGCCCAAACACCATGCCGGTTCATTGCAGGACACAGGGGACAGCCCAAACACCATGCCGGTTCATTGCAGGACACAGGGGACAGCCCAAACACCATGCCGGTTCATTGGAGGACACAGGGGACAGCCCAAACACCATGCCGGTTCATTACATGACACAGCGGACAGCCCAAACACCATGCCGGTTCATTGCAGGACACAGGGGACAGCCCAAACACCATGCCGGTTCATTGGAGGACACAGGGGACAGCCCAAACACCATGCCGGTTCATTGCAGGACACAGTGGACAGCCCAAACACCATGCCGGTTCATTACAGGACACAGTGGACAGCCCAAACACCATGCCGGTTCATTACAGGACACAGTGGACAGCCCAAACACCATGCCGGTTCATTACAGGACACAGTGGACAGCCCAAACACCATGCCGGTTCATTACAGGACACAGGGGACAGCCCAAACACCATGCCGGTTCATTACAGGACACAGGGGACAGCCCAAACACCATGCCGGTTCATTACAGGACACAGGGGACAGCCCAAACACCATGCCGGTTCATTACAGGACACAGGGGACAGCCCAAACACCATGCCAGTTCATTACAGGACACAGTGGACAGCCCAAACACCATGCCGGTTCATTACAGGACACAGGGGACAGCCCAAACACCATGCCGGTTCATTACAGGACACAGTGGACAGCCTAAACACCATGCCGGTTCATTACAGGACACAGGGGACAGCCCAAACACCATGCCGGTTCATTACAGGACACAGGGGACAGCCCAAACACCATGCCGGTTCATTACAGGACACAGTGGACAGCCCAAACACCATGCCGGTACATTACAGGACACAGGGGACAGCCCAAACACCATGCCGGTTCATTACAGGACACAGGGGACAGCCCAAACACCATGCCGGTTCATTACAGGACACAGTGGACAGCCCAAACACCATGCCGGTACATTACAGGACACAGGGGACAGCCCAAACACCATGCCGGTTCAGTGTACATACACAGAAGGGACAAGATCGAAGAGACAGCCCAGAGGTGTGGGGTAACAGTGCTAACCACTGAGACACATCTCTGTCCTACACATTTATGGAGCCGTCTAAATGAACATGTACATTCATAATAAACACTCGTGCATTAGAAGGTGGAGCCTCGTCCAAGACTACAGAGATGGATAATGGAAGGGACTTCATGAACAGGCATTAGACTGTAAACACACGTGCAGAATAACTGAAGACACAGATGGGTGTAAATTTAATCATGTAATTTATACAGTGGGGTCTGTCAAGTTATGACTATAATAATAGTAATAACTCAACACATGGTTGTGCTGTCAGGGGAAGGGCCCTGTGACCCTGACCATGAAAATTGATGGATGGATGGATGGATATTTGTAACATCATTTTAATTCATGACCTTCAGCTATTTCCATATTATATAAAACAGCTTCCGTTACTGTTGGATATAAGATAATTAACATTGCAACATTTTGCATCATGATATTTATGATTTAGTGCCATTACATTTTCATGCATTAAACAAAGAATGACCTTGTTTTAATTGTACATGCATAAGCATAGTTATTGTTTATGAATGGCTCTGACTTGTTTGATATGAAATGACAGGTCTCACTTTAAACTGTGTTGTAAAACACTCAGGACATAATGTCAAAACTGAAATTGGTATCATTATCAGTTTATTCATGCAATACAACAATTAGCTTGCTGCTTGCTGTTGCAACTATGAACAACATTGAATTCTTTTTTGAAGTTACAATGAGCATCACTGACACTTTGTATATGTGTATTAACAAGTTTTATTTCTTTATTTACCTGAGGCCTGGGAATATTTCTGTCACCTGATGCCATCAAAGTACAGTGGTACCTCAGTTCTCAAACTCATTAGAACTCAAATTTCTTAAAAGTCGAACCAACCAGTTAGAAAAAAAATTACCTAGAGCTCGATCTGAATCTCAGAAGTCAAACCGTGAACGCCGACCTAAGATAACTTGTACGCGCCGGGAAATGAGTCACGCGGCACGTCTCTCAGCGGAAACAAAGGGTCTCAGCCTCGCATTCGCTTCGATAGTATCGTGCATGTTTACACTAGCTGAATACATATATTTAGACAGTAAAAATACATTTAGACAATGATAGACAGTAACAGTAGTTATTATTATATAATAAAATACATTTAAAAATAAAGATTTCTTATTAATTATTTTAATATTAATAATAAACCATTAATACATTTAATTATAATAATATTGTCATGCCGAGCGGGGACAGAACGGAAACAATGGTGCAGACGTCATGGTATAGGGGAATACGGGGTTTAATTACAGGTAAGGCAGGCAAAACGCAGACGGACAATACAATGACCGGACTAGGGAAACAAACTGAAACGCGGACGAAATACAAAGGACTAATGACAACCACCAGAAACAGCTGATCACACGGGGATCCCACACGAGGTTAACGAGGGGGTGTGGCACACGGAAGGAGCGGACGATCGGGGCAGGACACATTGTTTTTTTTTAACTTTACACATTGTTTGGATACATTTATTTTCTTACTTCACTAATTGCTGTTTTGATAAATGTGTTTAGTACAGTATATGTTCTTCTTGTTTTATCCAGTTCATTTTGTGTTTAAATGCTAAAAAAAACATATTTAGGTGTAATTTCTTGGGACCGGGAACGAATTATTTCTTATGGGGAAAAAATTCAATCAATTTTTAGGATTCGATCCAGAGTTCTGAATGGATTAAGTTCGAGTTCTGAAGTACCACTGTATTTCAATTACAGATAATCTTAGATGCTGCTGTCCTTCCGAATACTGAAAGGAATTCAGTGCTTGTATTTTGATATTTACACTACTTATAGCTTACATATATAGTGGATCCTTACTCTTGGATTTTTTAACGACATTGTTTTACTTTTGTGGATGGAGATATTTGCTGACTATTGCGGTTGTAAAGTAAAAAATAAATAAATAAATACATCTCCCCATTAGACTGAAAGATCTAAAACCAAACAAAAATGCAACTACCTACATTACACATGAATCAGAAAAAGAAAATTTACCATAAAGAAAAATTTCATCAGGCATCAAAGAATAAATACTGTGTAAACATTCTGCAATTTCCCGAGTCTGTTTGTACATGTTCTGTTGTGCACCATAAAAATGTCCTCTAAGGCTCAGCCACAGCAAAGTGCACTTCACAATCAACAGCCAGGCCCCAGGCAAGACTTTTGTTAATCAATAAGTCTGCATGATTAAAATTCATGAAGCATGCATCATATGCACTCTGTAGATGTGTTGGGCAAGCACTGGTAGAACTGGTGAGACTCATTCCTGCAGGATGACTTTCCTCTGCCGACTGTAACTCACCAGGCTGGTGACGGCCGCTTGTGCTACATGCACAGCACATCAATTATGTATCTCCCCGGCAACGAAGCGCTTCCCGGTCAGCAGGGGCCACGACGAACATGCGTTTGATTGGTACACAAAGGGCCCTATTTCAGAATGAGGTGGCAGATATTTTTCAGCTAAACGCGTGACGCTGATTGAAACTTCAGCACCGCGCGTGTTTCGAGAAGAACATTGTTCACACAACAGCACAAGGCAGCCTCCTGAAGTAGACTTTGTTGACGAGTTTGCCCTCCTGTGGCCCGCAAGTGATGAATATATCTCACTCTATACATGCTAGGGGATCTAGTCAGGGGGAAATGGCTCCATGTGTTTTAAAAGCTACAACTAGATTAAGAACAGAAGGTCAGAGAAACAAATCACAGAGCATTGGCTATGTATACCCTGTAGGAGTGCATGTAAAGCTTTGTTGAAGGACTAGTCAGTGTTACGTCAGTCTGGTTGAGTGGGGTGAAGTGGCCAGGTTTAGTCATAATGATTTGTTTCTCCTGCCCCCCAAGAGGGTTTATTTACCGGAGTGTTTTGCCCCCAGTAACTAGACCAAGATCCATAATTCCCCCTTGCTCCATCAGCTCATTCTGTTTATTTTTTGAATGAATCTTACTGGTTCATTATTTCCACTTGCCTCATTTTGGAACCAACCCACCCTATCCGTGTCTGACCTTTCACAAACCTGCCCAGAGACATTCTCAAGGTCATTTGACATGAAGTTCCTTTGCACTACATGCAAATCACTTCATACAACAAACTTCAAAATACAGCAGCATTAACCTTTTGCCCTTCAAGTGTAACACCTAAACAGACCGAAACGAAGTAAAAAATGAGGTGAGTTCATACTAGGAAACGTGCAGGCATATGTCGCATTTTTGCGTCAGTGCTTCCATAACCTCCATATATCTTGGATACTGCATGAATACTGCATAAATACTGATTATTTTTGCATAAATCCAGATTTATGTGAGTCAGTTTTATTTAAGCTGAACGATGCCTGTATATATTCCAAGAATGTTGCTGTTGTCCTCAGAAATTATTAGACAACGTAAGTGCAAATTGGTCAAAATAACTGGTGTCCAGTCGTCACCATTAAGAACAGCTTTTAGGGAGAGGTATCTTTTCTTTTTATAGTTTATTTTTTGCACAAAAATAAAATTTACATTATTTTATATATCCTGAGAAAATCAGATTCAATAGACCTGTTTCGGGCAAATGTAAGAATGAATGGTGTTCATTTTTATTTTTCAATTTAAATTAATGTTCTGATGAAAAAGTTTTAGAAACAGAGTTACTGTATGTTCCTAGGAACTGCATGAACATGGTCATTTCCCAACAGCATCTTCCAGTTCACATGCACTTGTCACTATATTATGTTGCTTGGTGCAGAATATTATTGAAATATAATTGAATAATTTCCCATAAAATAAACTTCCCCCTCAATTAAAAAAAAAGATATGGCATTTTCTAACACTGTTTAATCTTCATTTTAACTTTAAACTCTTTAACTTCAGTGTATGTATGAGTTCTTGTATGACTCATCTAGATGTTTCATTGCTGACAGTATGCTGACATGAAGACTTAGCCTGAAGTGACTCTCACATCTGTTTTCTCAAAGCACTAACCAATTTTTTTGCCAATTAATGCTGAATTGCTCACCTCTCCTCCTGAAACTGCCAGTTTAGAGGCAGAAGTGCTATCGCATGTCTTACTTGGGGCACGGAGATTGATCTGTGATTAGGCTCCAGTGCACCTCCAAGTCTCACAGAGGAAGAGAGTTTATGGACAGAGACAGCAGCGACTGCAGGCTCGGCCGTGCAGATTCTTCATCATTATCCTGCACAGTATTATGTTAATGATGAAACTGTAATTCAAGCAAGCGGTATGGAAACCTAATGGAATGCTACTTCACCTGTACAAGATTCTGATCACAAAGCCTGTCATCTCACTCAATATTTAGGTTTATGAATTTTGTGAATTTTTGGTAGTATTTTAAGGAAAATTGTAGGCAAATGTACACAGTCCAATTTACCATATCAGGACCTGTACTTATTTCCTGGTGTTAGCAGTTACCATAATCAGGAAGTACCCTTCTGTAGCCCAAACTCGAGTGCTAGAATCTGAAGCAACAGCAGTGGGCCTCAGCACTGTTGTCGCCTCAGATTCTGCAAGGAAACTAATTTTGTTCACATGGAAGTTCGACAATAAGGGACTTGCGCTCTGACAGATACAGTGATTGGTTATTTTTAACCTGCCTGCTGACCCACAACTTGATGAACACATCAAGAACAAGAGAGGAAAAGACGCCCCCAAAGGATCATACACCATGGTCCACCCCCCCACAATCTGCCCCCACAAACACCCCCCATACCGGCGAGGGCAGTCATGCACTGATCGGGAATAATTGCTTCTGTCAAGATCCGGTACAACTGTTGATCTTTGACAAAACATCAAGCAGCCACTTCATTTTCTCAGCTTAAGAAAACGAGGCTTGTAATCTGTATACAGTTTAAGACATCATTGACATACGGCTCGGCTCTAGGGAGTCAGATCCCTGCTAGAAAGACATTGCACCATGGGCAACTATAACAAAATAAAAGTCCCAACAAAGGCCATTAATATGGAGTTTATAATTAATATTCCACATTCCCATGGGCAGGGGGGTGATTTCCTTAGAAAGAAACGTGAACCCTTTTCCTGCTGGAGTAAAACTGCAGAGGAAAACTCTCAAAAGCCAGTGACTCCCTCATGTTTCCTGTTTAAATGACTTAGTTTTGCTATGTGTCACGCTGCCTTTTACCTGCTAAAGCTTTACCAGGCTGTTCCGGAAAGGGGATCGTTGTATCGGGAGTAGGACTCGTCTCTTTTGTTCACCTGAAAACAGGAGATCAAAGACCATTTTTATACTTAAAATATAAAATAGCTCATAGTCCAATATTGTCTGAACTACCACTGTCTGCCTGCTTCCCTGTTTGAGGAACTCTTCATTTTCACAGCATGCTTGTGCACATTTTCTTTTTCATGCGCTGAACATCTTTTATTCGGGGTTTTTCAGTGCAATAAAATAAAACTTAAGTGACTGAGAGCAGCAATGAGTGGTGGTGATCTCCATTTATGTATTGAGTACTAAATGCCTACTGAGTACTAAATGCCTACTACACTAAAATCTTCGCCATGCCATTAATTTCCCCTATAGTGTGTTTATGATTCTGTTTTGTCCTTAAAAGACATTAATTTGTTCTCACATGACACGCAGCCACTGACATGAAATGGTCTTTACTGTCTCTGTTGCTTCTCAGACTTATTGAGAATGACACTGTATTCAGAATTTACCTCAACGCTGAGAATCGCCAATTGCATACACGTTGGCTGAAAGCATATTTATATTTTGGTGGCTCATTTACATTTATTCATATTTAGAGCTATTTGATTTTGGATTGATAATCAGCTGGTTAAAAAGTGAAACACCAAACCTGTGAAATGTCAGCCAAAATACTACAGAGAAATTCCTGGAACAGTTTGGAGAGTTCTCTGCATCGGTCTTCATTGTATCAGACTGGATTTCATCAGACAGCAGCGATCTCCTGGGGAGGGGCCCAGACAGTGATAGGCCCCTTTCACCTACAATCACATACACGTCTTATAAAACTATTGTGCTCCAGAGCCCTCTGACCCCATGTTCAGCATTTTTATCCCGCCAGTTTTGATATTGCTTTTCTTTCAGATTCACCTCTCCATGTAGTAAAACATGTCACCCCAAATTGACCCTCTTCCTTCCTTCAATCCCCAAGTCATATGGCTCTGTGCCAACTAAAGAAAATCATGCACCAGGTCAGCTGGGGAGATCCCTGTATCAAGCCATAAACCAAGCCAAATCAAGTCATAGACTCTCACCTGGGTTATGAGGTATAGTACTTTTATGGTACTTTATGCCTTTACCCAGGATGCAAACACTGCTAAATCAGCAACAAATGTGGTTAACTAAATAAAGAACTGTTACTAATTGTCCTAAACACAGGAAGCTGGGTTACTGCTGGTTTTCCACAGTCAGGTGACTGAGAGGTACAAATGAAATGGATAACCACAGAGCAGGTGGGAAATACTGTTCAGCCACACATTGTTAATGTCATTGTTCTGTCGAAAGATGTCACACTGATTGTCAGTGTACATGATAAATATCAGGAGTAATTATCAGCGGGAGAATACAGACAGCTGTCTGTCCCCCCCCCCTCCCCCCCTCACCCTAATTGCAGGCCCAGACAAGAATTGAATTACTGTCACTTTAAGATATGAGCTGACTGTGTTTGACAGGCCACACCCAATGGTGCAAGGAGCCAGATAAACATCAGTGCTATTTCAAGTTTACGTAACACTTTACAATAAGACTACCCTTATAAAGGGTTTATGAATGGTTCACAATTTAGTTATTAAATAGAGTCTAAAACTTTATAAATAATTCATTCACAATTATAAACAAGTTACAATGGTTTTCTTTTTATTAATGAGTAACTACCATTAAGTGGCAAAAGGGAGCCTTATTGTAAAGTGGTGCCCACTTTATTACTTTTTTTTTGTTGGAGGAACAAAAAGATAAAATAAAAATATTAAAATAGTTATTAGCTTAAGTTGCTGAAGCTTGTCCTGGCAATATTGGTTGCTAGAACTTGTTTTTAGAATAAAAATGTACAAAAACAGGACCTAAATAAAAATCGATGACTAAAGTAAATCTAGTTCTTGTTAAACTGGAAACAAATAGGTGGAATCAATACTTAGAGTTAAGTTTTACTTGTGGTGGGAGGATCTGGAAACTGAAGGTGAAAGTTGTGTGAAGTAAGACTCCACAGTCATGTCTTCCGTAGACAAACTGAAGTTTGGAGCTGAGATGCAAGATTGAAAAAAGGCATTTACAAAGTGGCTGGAATTAGTCTCAGTAATGTGCAACAGCAACTGCTGACAGCTATGCATAACAAATGTGAGGTAGTATGTATGTATGCGGTCGGGGCTTGTAGCAAGATGTTTTTCTACTCCATGCTATTTCTACTACAAGCGAAGTGGCCTTGGTGAAACAGCAGCAAGGCCTAAAATCAAATACTACTGCTGAGAGACCTCCTGAGACAGCCTGCCTGTGTTCCCTCTTTGCTGGAATTCATTGGCATGGTGCACATCGCTCACTCATTTCTGAAATACCAAACGCTTCCCTTCCTGCTCCCACACGAACATTCTCCCTTTACCCCCCTGACAAGCAGTCATCCGGCATGCCAGTCTCTGACATTACGACTTAATTCCCCGGCAAATACAAAACAGGCTAATCGCACCTGCTTGCACTCCTTCTGCTACCTGGGATCGCTTCAGCAAAAAGGTCCATCACCAGCTTTTGCTCAGGAGTAAGGTTAAAATTAGCATTTATTAAATCAAATTAGCAATGTTGTAAATAGACACTGAAGCCTGCCGCTCGAGCAGATATGTTTGTTATTGCTGAGGACTGGAAAAAAACAAACAAAAAAAACTAGTTTTATCTTCATAAGCATCTGTGTCTTTGAGAGAGGCCAACATTATGGGTAATTATTGCTACTCATTACTTTGTCTGCAGTTCTGCATAAGCCCTCCCTTCATTTGTCATTAATCCTCAATCCTGATAGCAAGAAATAATGAAAGCAATTGAAAACCCAAACAGCAAACTGCGGCAATGTCTGTTATTTAATACAAATCAACTGTATGCAAATAGCCTTGTTACTATAAGAAGAACTTGGAAGTAATCTTCCTTTTTATAAAAGAAGAGAAATATCAAAAGTATATTTTTGAAGGTGTATTAAATAGGGATGCACCGATACCACTTTTTTGGAAAACGAGTACGAGTACGAGTACTTGCATTTCAGTACTCGCCGATACCGATACCGAGTACTTAATAAAAACATGATTTAAATTTTCAGGTAACAGCTTTAGTCATATAATTTAACAAAAAAAACAAGGGACTAGTTTGGAATTAAGAACATTTATTTAAAATGAAAAGCATGTTGTATGCAACATATTACAGAATAAATAATTATAAAAAAAATTTAAACAGTGACAGTGCAACTCAAGTATTTTTTTCAGTTTGTTGTAAACTCTGCTGTAAATGACCGCAAAATGGTGTTGTGTCTCTTTAAATTAATTGTACGTGTTACGTGCATTACACCGTGAGGGGTGGGGTAAAAAAAAGGGTAATCAGTTCATCGGGGAGAAGCGTGAAGATTTCTGTTCTTTCAAAGTACATGGAGAAAATTGAGTTTTTTGGTGAATGCAGTTTGATTCAGCTCAATTTTTAAACTTAGTACCCTTTGGTAAAGCGGAGCGAGGTATGTGAAGCTGACACATGTTGCATTTTTGTACTTTATTTCGAAGTTGTATGGGCTCGCTTTATATGTCATAAGCTCTTCTTATTAATTTTACTGTAAATTATTTCTTTTTTGGTTCTTTGTAAATGTGCACCTTATTTGTGACATTTATTCGATTATTGTTTTTTTTGTGTAGTTTCACGGTGCTACGCAACTAAAGGCTCAACGGCGCTCTGCAAGCGCGAAATAAAGAGAGATAAGCACCCGTCTGAAGCACTGTGTCCCGTTATTTATCGATACCGAAGGGCAGCTACATCTGCCACTTTGGACAACACAAGGGGCATTAATAAACAACTTTGCTATTTAGTGCACAATATTTGAATAAACTAACAAGCACTCGGCACCTGTGATTAACCCCTTAAACGCCACTCAAACATAGACATTTCTTAGACCGTGGTATCGGTCCCCGGTATCGGGGGACTTTTAACGAGTACGAGTACTTTAGAAAATGTGGTATCGAGGCCGATACCAGATACCGGTATCGGTATCGGTGCATCCCTAGTATTAAATGTTGCACGTATTCAAATGTGTATATTTAAATTTTGATGCTTTCGTGTCATAGAAAATGGTTATTTAAATAAATACTTGTTTTTTTATCAGAAATTCAGGATTTTCAAGGATTTTCCCAATTGAAAATAATGCAGAGAAATGATGAAGCCTGCAACATATCCTTTCCGCCCCCTTATTTTTGTTAACATTTAATTCATTACCTGTAGATCGAGCAGGACCCAAGAAAAACAGAGAATAATGCCCGTGAGTGTCACTGTGGCAGCAGTGTTCTCCGGGCCGGCGAGTGGCTGAAATGAGATGTCAGCATGCATTACGAGGGCCAGCTGGGGCGCAGGCCGACGGTATGACGCGCGGCCTCGCCGGCCACCCAGCCAGCCAAAGTAATTGTGCCAGATCTCCGAGTGGGTAAGTGAGCGAAATTGGTGCTGATGTGATATTTGCTTCAAGAGGGCCACTTTAATGGAGAGCGAATCGTGGCTCTCCGCAAACATTCCAGTCCAAACTTTGGTGACCCCGCCCACTTCCCGTAAGCCCCCTGTTCTTCAGGGTGCGAGGTCAGGCCGGAGAAAGGCGGCAGTCCACCGCATGGCAATAAAGGAGTAATGATCTGAATGTGTTGGGTGAAAGAAAAGGAGAATAATAAAAGGAATTGGCTTTATTACTTCTTGATGAAACCTTCTAAGCTGAAGAAATGCCATCTCTACTGGAAATTTTACTAGACACAAGTAGTGTAGGATTCAAGAAGAACCAGTGCTAGAAGCAAACATATATAACAGTATGACCAGTGGATATATCACCTAATGGACTGTGCTTCTTAATAAAAAATGAAATAGTGATTAAATGATCTAATTCAGAAATATATAGAACTGAATGATTAGTAATATTTATAACATAATGATTGAAGCTACCCAGCATCTGCTAACTTGCTGTCTGCCAGCTGAGGTACAAAGGGCCACAATTTTAAAGCCCCTGTCTGAAGCTCATGGTCGGAAGCTCCACAAGCAACACTAATTCTTTAAGGGCGTGGTCAGCTCACCTTTGCTAGTTTACATGCAGAAATATAGTCGCAGCACCAAGCACATGGTCCAAAAGGGTTGTACTTAGTACTTACATGGCACCTGGCACCACTTGGCAGCAGCTGTAAAATAGGACCCAAAGACTTTTGTGGTACATTGTAAAGCAGGTAGCATATAGACAGGGACACCTATCTAAGATCTGTCTCCCACTCTTGTAAAACCCCAAAAAAAACTCACTCTGGGTCTTTGTAGTCCAACTTTATAGGGTAATGTGGTTCAGGTGCTGAGAGACGGCACACATAAGGGGGGGATTTTGCAGCTTTTGCCAGGACTGGATAAAAGCAGGGTCCACAAATAACTACAGTCTCCCACATGTCAGCAGTGTGTCTTCATTTAAATGACAGGAACCACTCATGAGTTGCATTTCGACAGTTTTTTTTTTCCAGAATGACTGATCAATCACAAAATTAAATAAAATAGTTCCCTTATCACGTTTGATTGACCTCAGAGAACTAATCTAAAAGTTGTATATGTGTACTAGGTTCGCCACCATAATATTTATATAACCAATGAATCTGCACTCAACTGTGGAATGCACATTTTACATGTAATAAAATGCTAAACATATTTATAAGATCATTTAACTCTACATTCTCTCCATAGACATTTCTCAAATCATCACCTCCCAAGATGGCACTGTTCCCCGATGTCCTCTTAAAATTTATTTCGCATGCACACCGAAATATCCAGCACACATAATAAAACCTCAGTGCTCCTTGTATGTTAATCATAAAGAGAAGTTTGTTTCACCCTGTTGCATTCATCCTGGCTGAGATCCCCTTTCCATCAAAAGCTGACATACAAATCCACATGTGTCATTGTAGGTAGAATCAGTAACAAAATAACAAGGTTAACATGTCCATTAGACACTAAGGACGCTATCAACCACAAAAAATATATCGCAATAAATTTTGCACCTATCCACACATAGCACATAATAATATGCCCCCTAAACTAATATACCGAGAATAAAAACAAGGAATTACAAACCTTATCTCAACAGTGACGTCATCTAACTGTACAGGGCCATCTAATGGCATGGGCTGCACGTACCACTCTATGGCATTTAACATCATCAACTGTAGAAGAAGCAGCAGTACACACGGGTTTTCTCGCTTCTAGAGACACTCATCTTAATAGTTAGTGCTAGTGAAAAATCAACACTAACAGAAAGTGCACAGAAAGCCTAAATGGAATCTTCCAGTGGCCACTCTGTGCTAGGACTCAAGGAAGGACAGCCTAAAGACATATACTGAGAGACGTATTAACTGAACATACACTATCATGCCCTTTTAAACACTGTTTGTGCCCTTTTCGCTCATACATCTCCAGCATATGCACCCTCACACACATTTCCAGATACTCTGACCCTGTCTTATTGTCCTGTCTGCAACAAATGCTGAAACAATGGTCAAGTACAAAGGGAGACGAAGTTCTGAATACTGAAAATATTTGGTATAATTTTTAGGAAGTTGCTGTGCATTTACAGAGCCCCCCACCCCACCCCAAAGGAGTTTTGTTCATTTGAATAGGCCCAGTGGAGATGTGAATGCAGCATACAACGTTGTTGTGGCCTTGTGTCAAGTCCATTGTTCTACAGAACATGGTGTGCAGCCAAAGCATTAGCCTAGAGAGGCGATGGACATGTATCCGTTATGGTCTAGGCACTTAGCTAACGGAACAACTAGCAGCTCTTCATTCTTTTTCCAGACTAATACAAACGGCTACACAAACTCGCTACTAGATTTCCCACCAATATCTCCAGGCTCCAAGCGCACAATCTTCAAGCCATCAGACTCCTAAATCTGAACATGCCATCACAGCTTCTTAACTGCTCATAATAAGGACCATACACATCAACAGCAACTAGCACACTGCACTTTACAACAGAAATATACATGATCTATTCTATTATATTGCCCATAATTGTAAGGTTATTCAGATATATGTTTTCTATATATTTTCATCACTTACCCACTTACCCTTTTTGTTGCACAGCCTCAGGACCGAATCAGGCTACATTTCATGTCACGTTGTACCTGTATAACTGTGTATGTGACAAATAAAGGATCTTAAGTCTTGTCTCAAGACTGCTACCATCATCCTTGTTCCAAAACAGGCAGCAGTCAAGTCCCAAAAGGACTATCGTCCAGTAGCCCTGAGCCCCATAATCATCTCTGAATGACTGGTCCTAACTCACGTAAAGAAAAACCATCCTGGGACCAGTTTGCCTATAGGGCAAACAGGTTAAGTGAAGAAGCTGTCTTGCTGGCCCTTCACACTGCCCTGTCACCCTCTCTGGAACAGAGAATCAGCTACATATGGATGCTGCTCATTGACTACAGCTCCGCATTCAATACCATAACCCTAAACAAGCTGGCTCCAAAAACTGATCAACGTGGGCCTCAACCTGCGTAGCTGGATTCTGAGCGTTCTCACCAGCAGACCACAGACTGTATGCAGGCGCAAGCACTCCTCCACTGTCCTAAAATTAAGCACTGGAGCACCACAGGGCTGTGTGCTGAGCTTTCTGTCACACTCCCTCTTCACACCCAGCTGCAAACCCATCCATGATTCCAGCATCATAATCATATTCGCAGTACATCAACACCACGATAGGCCTGACCTCAAACAATGAGTCAGCCTAGAAAGAGGAGTTTGAGAACTTGGAGAGCTGGAGCCGGGACAACAGCCTCACCGTCAACCTGAACAAAACCAAGGGGCTGATCCTGGACTTCGGGAGATCTACACACAAGGACGACCATTCCCTCCACATCAGTGATGAGAAGGTGGAGTCTGTCCAGACCTTTACATTTCTTGGTGTCCATATCAGCTGTGACCTATCCTTCTCCAAAAAAGAACTTCATAGAAGACTTCCTGAGAAGCCTAAATAAAACACAACTTCCTCAACAGCTGATGGTCAGCTTCTACAAGTGAGTCAAGGAGATCACCATCGCCTACTGCATCACAGCATGGTACCCAGGGAGCACCTCTGAGAACAGGAAGGTCCTTCAGAACATCATCAAAACAGCCCAGAAGATCACTGGCTCACAGCTTCCTACCCTGGAGGAACTCTTCAGAACCACTG
The DNA here is from genome assembly GCF_048594095.1 of Paramormyrops kingsleyae. Classification (NCBI taxonomy): domain Eukaryota; kingdom Metazoa; phylum Chordata; class Actinopteri; order Osteoglossiformes; family Mormyridae; genus Paramormyrops; species Paramormyrops kingsleyae. The sequence continues at coordinate 27,622,629 of NC_132805.1, forward strand.
TAGCCGCAAAACCAGAAACATCTGCAGTGATCCACCCCACACCGGACACAACTTTTTTACACTTCTGCCATCTGAGAAGTGTCATAGAGCCCTCTACGTTTGTTCGGTAGGACTGCAGAACAGTGTCTACCCCCAAGCTGTCACACTGCTAAACATGCTGAGCCCACTCCCCTCTCGCACAACAGCACCACACTGAACTGAACAGAGACTCATCCACACCACGCACATCAGGCACTACTCAGGCAGAATATCCACTTTGACTGTTCTGGCTCATAGCCATTATACACTCACCCATGTTCACTGTACAACAATGCTGCTATGACATTCATCTCAGTACCACAAGTGTGTTCTGTGTTACTCAGAATACTGCGCAATACTGTTGATCATGATCATTATTTTGCACAGTGGTGGCTGGTGGACAAAGTTGGCTAGTCCCCCCCCCCCAGACTAGTTTGAAATAAACAAACTTTACTACCCTACTAACAAACAAAACAAGGAGCAAAGTCAAGAACCCTGTATTTATGTTTTTATTTACAGTAGGATGTACAAATGAAAATCAAAAAAATGAAAAGACTTCACTTGCTGAAAATCCGCCTGGGATTGAGTTTAAAATATTTCGATGCCAATGTATAATTTCAAAACGCTGTCAATCTAAAAGAGGTCCGGCCACTTTGACAGTTCTTCCAATCATCGTGCGGCAGCAGCTCAGCATCCTGGCCTGCCCACTGCCCCATTACTTCCAGAGTCTGCCTGGAAATGACGTTTTGAACCATTTGTCCAATAAACGTCTAGCTTTGCTACACTGAAAACAGAACTGCTATTGCAGTCCAGTGAAGCTGTATTACAGTGGGTTTTATTACATTGTGCTGCCATTGTAATGTATGAGTGAAAAAAAAACATTCGACAACCTGTGAGAAATTATGACTGATTCTGAACATAGTAGCAATGAAGTTGAACACCTTCTAGCACATTCTTTGTAACAGCAATCTAAATACAACAGTGCATGTTTGACGAACTTTTTCGTGACTTTTTGGAGGAGATGAAGCTTCCCTTGTGCTCTTAGAACAGCTGCCACTGATCTTACAGTAATACTACAACTCTCAACTGCTGCCTTTCTGGGGTGCAATAATCTATCTTATGTGCAAAAATTCATGTGCAATATTCTCTTATACTTTTATACTGTGTATTTGTATTTGGACAATGCTATATGCTATTTATTTTTTTCTTAAAATTGTATAGTTTTTAATTGAGGCTTCTACAGGATGGTCCAAACATCATCTCATTGTACTTGTACAGTAACAATTAAGACATCTTGTTCTTGCCCTTGGAGGTTCCTAACCAGACTTGTGGCAATCAGGCCACATTTATTCTTGTGGTATTCTTGCATTGACTTTGCTGTCTGTAAATTTAAATAAAAACAGTTGGCTGTGATTTGCAGTCCTGCAATATATTGCCTGGATGATGAATTGAAGACAAAGTAAAACATTGTAACGTCTAGTACGACGTGGACGCTAATGTTTACAGAAAGCAAGCCATTTATCACACCGAGGAATCAGATTCCATTGGGAAATACAGAGAATGCATACAATACACTTTTATACTTGCAATCATGACCAATTGTGTGGCAGGCGATTGCCAAAAGCAGGGGCCGAGCGGCTGAGAAGCAGTGATGTACAAAATGAAGGACTTCTTTGTACAACAGCACATTGAAACAAGGACTGCTACCTCAAAACCCAAATCCTAAAATGCAACCTGCACGTTGCAGGCACTGTCCTGCTAACTTCAGCAGGTGTCCTTCAACCTTCACACTCCAATCCACCCAGCTGGCCCAATTAAAAGCATAACAAGACCATTACTCCCACCAGTGCCAGCTGGGTTTCATTAACTCCATTACCAGTAGTCAGCAAGCTGGTGATCAATTGCCATAGTAACTCAATAGCTCATTCTATATCATTACTCTATATACCGTGAGTGCAGATTAATACAATGCTAATCATCATTTGTCTGTAAGGAGCCTTTTAAATTATATATAGTTTTTGTGTTTTTTAATTTTCCTCCATCCCAAAGTGTCCTCTGTCCTCATAAAATGTCTGTATAGATAGAGAGATAGATAGATAGCCTTTATTTTCCTATAAAGATATTTGTCTTCACAGGCTGTTCCAATACAAACAAAGTACATTACAGGCCTCTAACATGTTAAACATGTTAGGCACAAATACATAAAACGACACACATAAACATATACACACAATTAGTAGCGGGGATTTGATGGATAAAAGATTAATGTAGCAAGTTAAGTGCAGCTATACCAGTAGGGACGAAACTCTTGCCAAAGCGTATGTAGAATATGTAGCAAAAATGGTGTGGACACAAATTTTTAAATTTTACTTTCTTTTGGTTAATGCAGACATTTAATTTTAGTTTTAATCTATATTCATGTAAATTGCTTAATTAGCAATACATGTTTCATTTTTTGTTTGTGTATGTATTTGTATTCCCTCAGAAAACCATGCAGCTGACTGTAACTGCACTAAGTTTTGCATGTTTTTGTTCGGTCTGCAAAAAGCCACATGGCCTCCAGGCCTACAGGGGGCCCTCTTTGAGTCCCGCTGGCATGGCTAAGGCACTGACAGAGCAGCTGGAGGAATATAAGGGGGTGCATTAATAGCAGCACAATTAAGTACACAGAGGGAGGATAAATTAATGACAGTAATCATAATTGAACGTTATTGTGTGTCCCATCATCGAAATTGGCTGTTACCTTTTCCACAACAATCTTCATCCAACTCAGATTTCTCTGACCCCGACATACCTAACATTCTTTAATACTCTTCCACCCCAGTTTCCACATTAATTAATAATACTCACACTCTATGTATTGTACTGATTCTTTCATCTGTATGATTTAATTCCATCTTATTTGCCCCAGGTGTGATCCCTTTTCAGAAGAGTGTGTCTAGGGTAATTAAAATTCCTGTACAAGGTAGTTATATGGCCTGGGGTTTATCCTTGTTCGGGGTCCCAGAAGTATGAGTCTCTTTGGCTTACGGACTTATTATTCTAATGTGGATATTTCTCCATTAAATAGTGCCTATATATTTATTTTAATGATGAGCAATGGACTCATTTACATGCTTACATTGAAGTCTTGCCTGTACAGTGGATAGTAACTTAATTTGGCCAAAGTATGTGCAAAGACTTGAACATTTTCAGTCGGGCTGCTTGGATACTGATAACATCTCAACTGATCACAAGTGAAACAGTATATTTTGTATAATATTTCCTAAATATAACTATTTCTTGCTTTACATTCAGTATAATAAAAGAAATCATCTTCAAACAATGATTCATTCATTTTCCACATTTGCTTGTCCCATGCAGAGTCATGGGGGGTCCAGAGGTAATGGGTGCGAGACAGGGAATACCCCAGGACGGGACACCACCCCCATCGCAGGGCACACACACTGACATAGGCAAGATGGCAACTCCAAATGACCTTAGGGGGAAGCCCGCCATGACACGAGGAGAACATGCAAACCCCACATGTGTAGAGACCCAAACCCTGGTCTCCAGAGGTGTGAGGCAACAGTGCTAATCACCCCATCAACCATCCAACCAATCTTTTGTCAAAACTGTATTATTTACAAACATCAACAAAGGAAAATGCAGGAATAACAGTGAACAAGGGCAGAATCAGGCTAGCAAATACATATTAAAAATGGATGACTTCACCAAAGGAAACTGGAATTGAAAATTTCCAGAGAGCAGTTTTCTTGCGGCTTCAGAGTATGGGAAATATTACTTTTGTTCAAAACAAATACATACACTGCCTCCTCCAAAACATTTCTCATACATCTTATGTCCTGCAGTAGTTCCTTAGAAACATCACAAAAGCTTTTGTTAACCTGGTGTTTGAATTAACCACTTTCCCCCAGTATGAACTGGTCAGTATTGCCAAGTTCAAATCTAAGTTGTCATGCATTGGCTGTGACCAGGAGTGCCTCTGTTAGTTATGATCAATGAAATGAACAATGAAGAAAAAGTTACGCAAATCCACAGTTTGGTACAATGCATTTTTTTCTTCAGGTAAATGCTTGATATTATATCCTGCTTAAATTCACTACTATACGTCTACGACTTCATGTTATATATAAAACCTCAAAGCATCTGCTTGGGGAAGCAGATGCTTTGAGTCTGCTGTCTTAATTTTGTTTTATTTTCCCAATGCACTCTGCACTTGCGTTAATATACACACAGCCCAATGATCTCTTCATGGACCAAATTCTACAACTGCAGAACAAAGAAAATAAGATAATATGATAACATGCAGCAAAACAATACGTTTCCACGAGTCAAGTTTGCCCGAAGAAGCCCGTGTTGCACCTGTTATCAGGACTCTGACTGAGACCCCCTTGTTTACGGAGCCACCCCGCCGACACATGATAACGTTAGAACTCATGTATATTCATACAGCTCTGAGAACGACTAAGATTATAGATTGACCACATACATGCTTTTGGGAAAACTGTGTTCAGCGTTCTATAGTAGACATCATTCAGAGTCAACAAATATGGGGAGGGTCCCGATCTCAGGAAGGGGGGGCGATGCCACTCTGTGACCCCCCTCCCCAAGCTCAGTCCAACCATTTCTGGGCTACATGGTAAATTCATTGTAAATGTCTTCTAGGGACTAAGCTTCAACAAGGTCTTGATAAACCCCCCCGGAATACCCTTAATGGTTACTGCAGGTCTTCAGTATCTACTCTACGCGTAAAATGAGACTTAGACCAAGCCGATTCAATTTTCCATTATTTCTTCTTTCAGTTTTGTTCTGGGTGTACCCTTGGAAACGAGGGTGGGTGGGGGGGGGGGGTGTGTGGGGAGAGTGCCCCCGCCCCCATCAGTCTGAGATGAGATTTCCACCAAGGCGAAACACAGGGATGATGTTATCTCCCAATTTTAATGACAGCTGTGAGATTAGCTTTGTTCTTTTAATCCCAGATAACCCCTATGACAATCTGTCGACTCTTTTAAACTGTGCGTGTCTGTGTTTGTTTTGCACTGCCAAGAAGAAGTCAGAGGCCCCGCGAATTTGTTTACTCCATCCCCTGTCGATTGGAAGCAAATTCAGAATGTAGGCTTCAACGTAAATAGAAAAATGACCGTTTTCCTTCCAGAGTTATAATGAGTAAGGGGGTGTGATGAGCGAGTGGGTGGATTTCAGTGCGATCGTGCATGTCTTTTTGAAGGTACATATGGATGTAGGCGTTTAAAATCATTTTTACCGCTGCAATGCGACTGTAACGCTACATGAGTTTCATTGTTTCCGAAACTGCGCCAATTAATCAGAAACAGAGATGGCGGTAATTAGGAATGAGTTTGCCTTTATCGGCAGAGAAATGAGAAGCAGAGCAGACTGCCGTGTCCGCTATCTGAGGCATGTGTCGGGCAGTCACTGTAGCTGACACGTTATGTCAGTGTGAATCCAATTTCTGATCCACAGCAAACACTGAGGAATCATAGCCAGGTGGACTTCATGGTGTAAGCAGTAGTTTTAATGTGCAAATTTGCTCCTGAGCCCTGGAATATCATTAATTTGCAGATTTTCAATAATATGTATATGTATTTTCAACAAACAACACTTCCTCATGTCCACATGACAGGTGAAACTTTACCCAAGGGTAATCCATCAGAAACTGTCAAATAGAGTTAGCTAGAACATGGTGTGTTTGCACTGTAGAATCTATATTTCCAATAAATACAACAAAATAATTATAGCTGCGCATCAAATACTTTTTTGCGGGTGTATGAGATTTCTACCGATTCCCCCTCAAGCAAAAAAAACATATATATTTATTTTTCAATTCCACTTTCTTTACTGGCCTTAATTTTTCCAATTTTCTGATGATCTTTGCTCACAATTGCTGATCTTCATATTACCGTGACCAGACGTGGCCAATACATTGCACAATTTGTTGCAAATAGTCTGAAATAAGAAAGGACTGGGTCACCCTATCTGTGGTGGCACTCAGGAGGCAGAGTCTGTATTGAACGATCAGATTCAATACTGCTGCACACAGAAACAAGCCAAGCTACGGAGTGTTTCACATGTAGTTATTTATTTATTTCTCCCAATCTATTCTCGCCGCCTGTCCCAGCTGAGGAGATGATGCAAGGACATAATCAAGCAGATAAGAGATGCGGGTCTGCCTATGCAACCTTTGAATTGGCTGTATTCTAATTTGTATTCTGTGTCATGCATGTCAGCGAATGAGCATTCTGCTCCATTTGGTTCCCCCCCGGTGGGTTGGCTGCGGTTTCTGACGAGGAGGTGAATTCTGATTTTTAGTAGCATTATACTGGCTTTGGACAACAAGGCTACGTCGAAAAACATGTGCTGTTTGAGTGCTAAAAGTAATTAAAAACCTCCTACAACATCATTTGAATTTGTGTGGTACCAGAGTGAATTCCAATGTGTGTGTGTGTGGGGGGGGGGGGGTTTGCATGTTCCACTGGGGTTTTGCGGGTTCCTGGAAGGTAACTTCCTTTTCCTCTCACAGCCCAAAGACATGCATGTATGCATATTTGTGTCTCTAATCTGCCCATAATGTGTGCCGGTAAGTATGTGAGAATATAGTATGTGATAAGCTAGCATCCTTTCCAGAATAAATGGATTTATTACAGTTTGCATTCAGAATGTACAAGACACATCTGGAACATTTTCCAGTCTCACATAAAAATAACTGTGGTATGTCCATGTATTATTTAGCCATTTGATGATGCTGTGTTTTATTTCACGTAAGAAATCATATAGTTTTGTTTCACACCAAAGTGCTAATCAGGTCACAACAGAACAGAGGTCAATAGCCTGTCCTCTAAACTAGAAATTATAAACCATGTTTTACCTCACTGTTTCAACATGGCAGAGTCCCCTCATGTGACTGCTATTAAATCTATTAATATGTGAATGGTTTCTCCACATCGCTGTGCCGGAAAAGTGGATCGAAGATGAATGGATGGATGGATGGATGGATGGATGGATGATATACTTCAATCAGTAAATTCCGCATGATCACAATTATGAAAATGTTTTTAAAACATGTAAAATACAATTAAGCACAGTATCACATTCACTGTTGTAAACTGACACAGAACACATGCTGCTTAATTTTATTTATATTTACTCAGTTATTAATTGTTCAAAAGCTGCAAAGATTTACTTGAGTAATCGCTAAGTTATTCCTGAATACTTCATTATATATTATAAGGTAGAACACAGTCAAAGTTGCAATCATTACAATTTATTTTTTTGTTAGTTTTACTTACTTACATCACCACTACTACACTTGTATCCTAGTAGTACAGTAACGCTGCACAGCATACATGTTATAAGTTTACTACAACACCCAGCATGCATTGAGGGGAAAACAGCCAGCATATGGTGACTCATGTGAGACTGGGATGTTTGCACTAAAAAAGAATAAATTGTAGGGGAGGCATAGTGGTGCAGTGGTTAGCACTGTTGCATCACAGCTCTGGGACCTGGGTTTGAGTCCCTGCCATGGCTCTATGCGTGTGGCGTTTGCATGTTCTCCCCGTGTCATCATGGGGATTTTCCTTTGGGTTCCCCCCACAGTCCAAAAACATGCTGAGGTGAATTGGAGTTACCACATTGCCTATAAGGCTGAGTGTGCCCTGTGATGGGTTGGGGCCCCATCCTGGGTCATTCCCTGCCTTGTGCCTATAGGCTATAGGCTCTGGACCCCCTGAGACCCTGAATAGTATAAGCAGTTAGAGAAAATGGGTGCAAAGAAAAAAGGTACAAAATGTGGTCGACTTAAAAGATTTTTAAATCACCAAAAGTAATAAATGTTTGACACCAAAACTATGATGATAGTAATCTGCATGTATTAAGTTAATCTGGTTTAGCAGGATGCTACCTGTGTTGTAGCAGTGTGAAGCTTATTTGTCTATGACTAAATGGCAGTTTATCTTTCCTGCTACATAATACAACAGGTAAATGCTGTCGGACATGGACAACCAAACCAATCAACAAAAGAATAAGGCCCAGTAGTGAGAAACTGAGGAGAAGCCAGCAGGATGCTTATTCAATTTCATCATGCGTTATTATAGGGCAGAATGCTCAAAGTCACTGTGACAGTATCTTTAGCTAACGTCTAAGTATATAGTTTGTGATCTCAGCCTGGCACAGTGGTGGTTAGCACTTTGGCCTCACACCTCCGGGATTGTGAGCTTTATTCCTGCCCCCGCCTCTCTGTTTGTGGAGTTTGCGTGCTTCCCCTGTCGTTTGTGTGGGATTCTACTGGATACTCCCAGTTACCCTTGTAGTTCAGAAGCATACGGTTTAGGTGAATCGCCGTTTCTAAATTGCCCTGATTGCGTGACTGCGTGCTCCGCCGTGACCCGGCCTGCTGTCCAGGGTGTCCCCCGCCTTGTGTCCTGAGCTTCCTGGGCTAGACTCCAGGCTCACAGCGACACTGTACTGCATAAGTGTTTATGGCAGATGGGTGGATGATCTCAGTGCTCAAACTGTGCTCAATGGACCCAGAAGAATTGTGTCATAGTTGGAGCAAAATGTGAGATCTGTGCGTCGTCTTTTCTTACAAATACGATGTCATTGTGCATCGACTAGCATCCAATATCTGCATATTCAGTGGATACAGGTCATTTTCCTATAAATTTATTATTCATTATATATTTTGCTCAGTACAGTTTCCTAAGTAATGATTAGCTAGTCAGCAACTCCGAGATACGGATATATAGCTCATGCGTCAGTCGTTTTGACTAGATATGTTTAATTTATTCAGCCCTATGCTTATATTCTGCTTGGATTTTAGTAAGCAGATTGATTGAGCACGGCACTGATAGTGCAGATGGATGTTACTCTATTTGCACTCAAGTAAATGGTTTGGTGTGATAAACAGATTCGTATTATTGGCCCGTGGACATTACTTGCACTGTTAATGGAAGAACCTACACAGGAAGTGAAGCCTGTTTCTAAATTTTGGGTAACAGAGAAAGCTTTCCTCATGTAGGCATATCAGAGGAGCCAAACTGCAGGGTTAAAGTTTGGAGTCTGTTCCAGCCCGTAGGAATCATCCAGGTTGATAAAGGCTTTAAAAAGATAATCGGTGGCCATGGTTACTAAACTGTAGGCTCAAACTTGCAGATAACAGTCTGGCACAGGGCCAAGCCATTGCACCAATGTGCAGGATATCTCAGATGTAGTAACATTACCCAAAAGTATAAATGGATAAGGACATATAAGCTACTTTAGCTATGAATTGGCCACTATACGGCTACAGAAACGATGTAGCTGTGGTGTTTACCTTTATGGAATTTCTAAGGCTGTTATTTCAGCCGGCATGTGGAAATCCTTTTAGGGATGGTGGTTTACGGGTTAGGTTGTGGGTTTGATTGCCTCATTGGCTCATCAAATGCAGAAAACGCTCTCCTGTGCACGGAAACCCATTGCGTGGTTTTCAATATGTATGCTTGACCATACTTGTGTTCTCGTGTACCAGTTTTACATCATCTTCCATTGCCGAAGATCAGTTCCATTACTAAGAACAGAATTCATTGAGCCCCAAGTTCATTCTTGGGAGGCAAGTTCACAAGACCGCTCTTGCCAAGATCACAAGTATGATCTACGCATGCTTTGAATTGAGAAACACCCATTGTTTTCTATGATTTGTGTGGCACCGTGGCAGTTTATTGCTACGCCAAGCAAAGCGTGAGCTCAACGCATCACATACCTCGGCAAACTTCTGCCCAAAGTTCGAGTTTGTTGAACGTTTGCGCGCCGTGATTTGATGTATTGTTGCTGCAGCTCTGAACCTGTAAAATATTAATGCTGGATGATTATGGAAAAAAATCATCCATCATGCTTCCATCATCATATCCTGGTTTGGGTCACAGGGTGGAACAATTACCCCTTGAACTAATTAGAAAGACCATCCGTGGGAATTAAAGTCATACTTATAAACAACTGTTCATACCACACTACATGAATTTTGCTATATCTTTCACTTATTAATCTTAAAATTTGCTTTCGCAAGTAAAAACCGCGACTGACTGAGCTCCCTAGATATCTTTCATTTATTAAAAAGCCAGAAATGGCATTTTGTTTTTCTTTCTAATTACAGTTGGAGCGCAATTTTTATGATACCCTAAAAAGCGAAACAAATCATTTCCATTTGCTGTAAGTGTATAATGCTATTCACACCATTTTTATATGAATATGCATTGTTTTGCTCATATTCAAAGTCCTCTGGAGGGTCTAAATAAATCACGGCTTCCACTGGCAGCTAGACATCACATGAAAACAATCCGTTTATTGCGAAGTAACATGCAGTCCTGTGCCACTGTGTTATCTGCTCACGTCTTTCCTGCAGCAAGCTTTGTGCACTTTTAAAATTAATCAAATTACAGTCCTTGCGTGTCCCTAATCTTCTCCAGCTTGCCAGAGCTTCTCGGTGCTGTGCACAACCAGTATGCTTCCCATCCTATAATACTGCTACACTCCAGTCCTCTGTACCCCCACTGACATATAATGCTGTTTAAATTGGTGGAATGGCACGATAACAGCGATTATCTGCAAGCCTTTAACTTCCCCTTTATTGCCGGACATAAGGCATGTCTGAGCATGAGGGAATGTCTTAGTTGTTGCTACCACATGACAGAATTTACTATTAATTTATGACTCGTGCATTAGGCCATTGAATGTGTCTGTAAATTTAGGCTGGAGAAAATCAGAAGACTAATCCAGTGTGCAGAGTGTAATTCCGTAGCACTTGTTTTCTCTGCTCCTAAGAATCAAATCCTATTTGATCTTATTAATATTGCAAATCCATCCTTTTGAATGTGTCCTAACCTACACTGGCGGATAAGGAGACTGCTGTGACGCTTTTGTGTAACAGCCCGATAAGACTGGGTCTCTCATTTGCACCTCACTTTGCAAACCCTGGACTTCACTCGTGTTGTCCTTCGAACCCCTAACCTTTATTTTGCTAAGACCACGCAATGTTGCAAATGTGCTTTTACGGATCCACGTTTTACGGCTTTTTTTACATTGGTGAAAATGACTGGTGCCAAAGCAACATAGCTGTCAAAAGGTAACCTTCCTGTCACCATGGTAACTGAGTGGCTGTATCTCCCAATTATCTCACATTTTAAAGGGAACTGTGACCGCAACTAATCTGAAGGGCATTAGAAGAATAGCATTAAAATCTGTCAGATGTAGTTTGGCAGGTGTGTTTTTGTACATCTCTTTAATAGGGCTCTGTCTGCATTTACTTCGGCACGAGTGTGAGAGTTCCCTTTGTGTGAGCAATGAGCGACAGTGCAGAGGACCAGGAAAAACTTGTCTCCGAGAACAATTATGTTTTGATAGTATTTTAACTATGGCCATTAAAAGACATCCAAAAAACCAAGGCAATTAAACTGCAGGCTGGCATCCTGGTGCATAGCAATGCCTTTGTCGCTTTTACTCATTTTCTGTTGGCAGTGGCTCACAGCCTGAGTGGAACCATAAGCATCAATTAAATCTTAGTATCCCAGCATCCAAATCTGTTTTCAGAAGCTCACCTGTAAGACTGGATGACATTAAAATCTGATTGAAGTGGATGGGGAGAGCCAGCAGGAGTCCAGACCTCCGTTCCTCGCTAACAAGCTCTCAGATCAAAAGCAGAAGGACAAAGTGCTTTCCACTCTTTCTGCTGGGCTATCTCCAGCCTGCACCGGCCCCTCTCTCTCCCGCACCCTCAGAGGCCCTCAGAGCGGGGGAAAGGCGGCGGAGGAGAGCAGCCACGAGCCGGCCAACCTTGTCGAGTCACGTGCACGTGCCCCACAAAGCCCTGTGCGCACGTGGGCCAGACATCGTGGGGGCGCTACAGAGGTCTCGCTTGCTATTTTAGTGTTTTGAAGTACATAGAAAAAAAGACTTGTTTTAACTATCAGCTATCTGAAAATTCCTCAGTAAAAACAATATAATTCAGATACAAGGTCCAGATAAGATAATTATCTTAAAAATCAGTGCTAATTGAAGTGCTGATAATATTGTGGAGCATAACGATGCTTTTTAAGTTATTTAATCATTTGCAATAGACATGTATGCCACTCATACTTACACTCTGACCACAGTTTGACCATTTTAACCTATTTTAAAGGGATTTTTGGTGATGGTTTTAACTAATTAATAACTATATTTGCCCCAAAAATAATTATACGATTTAAAATATGAAGTATGAACTTAACTCTCCCCCCAGAACAGTTAGAAAATCATTTTGTAACAACCCAATAACATCTTAATACCTGAGAGGAGGATTTAAAATAATACAAACACGTTCATATGAAATGCTTTAAGGCTAGAACCAGGAAACCATGTTCTAATGGCATCCAAGAAGAAGACCAAACGCCGTGCAGGAAGCGCACAGACAAGGAGCTGCCACAACCTCACTACTCCAGCTGACCCTCCGCTGCCCAAACCACTAATGTCTCAGTCACTTATCATTAATGTTTAAAGTTTCTAATGTCACTGATACTTACAGTTTTAAAAGTCACACATCATTAATACTTACGTTTGTTAATGTAACACTTACGCTTAAACTGGTTTTAATGTAACACTTAATAGACAGCTTTTAGCGTCTCACTTTCTAAGCACTAATGCTCTCTGTTGTTAATGTTTCACACACTTAATAAAACTTGCAGTTTATTAACATCAGCGGCTTCCCATTTGGCTACGCAATAACACCAATATTCTTTTAGTAAATTAGTAATAAAGACCAATGACCTAAAGAACCGTGTCTGATAATAGGTGCATCTCTTCATTAGACCCATTTTTACCTCTCGGTTAATTTTATGTCTTCTCTAAGAAAGAGGTTGTACGATTTTTAAGTATCAATTTCACTCCATGGTGAAAAGCTAGTAGTTCTGGCACTTCTGTTTTTCCCCTGCATTTTATCTACCTAGAACAACAAAAAAATAATAATTCACATAACTTATGGTAAAAATAGCATTGTGACCTTAAATGTTCAGGGCTGAAGGTTTGACTCCAGCCCTGATTCAGTGTGTGTGTGCGTGTGTTTGTACACGCACTGCGTGATAGAACCACTGTCCATCCAGGGACATGCTCTAGGTTCACTGTAACCTTGCCCTGGATAAGTGGCTCTGGGAAAATGTATGCAGCACTGCAGTGCCTGGTAAGTTGCTAAAGTTGAAAGCAGGTGATTTTCTCTTGGGTGGAGACCTAGTTATATTCTGCAGGTAGAAGTGAGACAAAATTAAACTCAATCAGGTTCATCACTCAAAAGCTTGATATGACAGCCTGGCTGTAATGGGCCCCTTTGGTGAAATACTGTAATCAAGGCCACCTATCAATGATCTTAAAATAAATTTTCATCAACCTTGGCATGGGTGGAAGGAATAAGTGACTCTTTTTGTGCATGGAAGTGGATATCATTTCAACTAACCTGGTGGAGAGGAACAAAGCAAAAGCCATGTCTGCCTCAGCACAAGGGAAAACAGGGAAATGAGTGGCAGTGTTGGAAAAGACCCAAAATGGGCTATAGGGAGAGACGTCAGGGTCTGGGTGTGTTTACTGAGCCGAGAGATAAAACAGAACTCAGTCTCATAGCTGGTGTGAGCAGACACAGGTGATGTGAACTTCAGCATCCTTCCTCTTATAGGGTGATGTGAACTTCAGCATCCTTCCTCTTATAGGGTGATGTTAACTTCAGCATCCTTCCTCTTATAGGGTGATGTGAACTTCAGCATCCTTCATCTTATAGGGTGTCGTGATGGATGGGGAAGTTGACTTTTGGGGAAAGACCAGGCCCCAGAACTTAGTATGTATCATACATGCATATTCTACGTAAACATTCCAGTTACCTTAATTTGCTTCAGCATGGATGCATGCATGGATGTGCAATTATTTTGGATGCAAGTGTATATTATGCAATTAAATTACCTTAAGAATCCAAGTTTAAGAAATCCTTGACTCCTGGTGAATTAGGTTCATATTCAGCAAATATCTCCAACGGTAATTCAGCTGTGATGGTTATGAAGTAACTTACATCTGGTCCAGGTTGTGCTTAAACCAGAATGTCCCCGAACTGGGTGCCCCTGAACCAAGGTGTCCCCAAACCAGTATGCACCCGAACCAAGGTGTCCCCGAACCAGGGTGTCCCAAACCAGGGGGTCCCCAAACCTGCTTGTGCTGCCTGAAAGATCACAGTTCTCTACAACACTCCACAGAAAAAGTGGTTAGAATATGGATGGATGGATAGGTGGATGGATGGATGGAATTTAAATATAATCCAAAACTATGCCAAGTAAAATGCAAGTTGCAGTGTGTGTTAATTTTCTGGCACTTATTTCCAGTTTCCACTCAACCATTTCTGATATTTTTCAGTTTTCCACAGTTTAAAGTCATGTATTTGCATGGTATACATTTGTATCTAGTTCCTAAGAAATCTTTCATGTGTTTGTGAAAAATGATAAACAGTGTGAGCCAGTTAATATTTATCAAACCTCAAATATAAAAAGAAATATGACGAAGAGAGAGAATTAACTTGAGTAGATACAGAATCAAAATATTTATCTGTTATATTTAAATTGCTTAATATTTATTGGGAATAAAATAAATATATGAGATTAACTCAGTCCTGAGGAGCACCAGACTGATTACCTAGAGCAATAATTTCAATTTTTATTCAATCTTCTTCCAGGAAAATGCACAAATTTAATTATTGCAATCCCAGTTTAAAACATGGATATGAGATTCTTCATGAGCAGTGAGGTGGATGACACAGTGTTTGGTATAAGGGACCTGAAAATTGCCTGCAAGTAATTATTCCTTATCATCCGTAAAGCCAGACTGCAGGAATCACATCTGAAATTAGAAGGATTTCCTTGATGGCAAATGCTCCCTCCTGCAAACTAATGTCATGCATGGATTGGAGTCTCACCGATTCACAAAGAGGAAAAGCTACCTAGGTGCTACATAGCCAATTAAGACAGTTCTGGCGAACGCAGTTGTCACTGCCTGCTCTTGCAGTGCAACATAACTGCATTGCTTTTCCAATTGATTTGTTTCTCTCTAATTTCCGATGCTGATATTCAGGTTATGCAAACATTTGATAACTGAAAATATTCCGTGCGTCAGTGGTGTTCATAGCAACGCTCTCTATTTGGAACCGCGATGTACACTGGCAGGTCTTTGCAGCGCGCGGACAACACTGCTGTCTACCTTAAGAAACACCCCCTTACACTTCAAATGTAATTAAAATACTCTGAAATCCTCTCACAATATCACATATTCCCTTAGGTTTATGGTGCAAGTAAAATGACATTAGATAAGCTCATCTTAGTAAAAATAAATAACTAAAAGTAGCTTATTTTCTATGCTATGTGGATGATGGCATTTAAGTTTCCAGTTTCATATAATTCATAATGAGCATCACCTTGACTAATCTTCACCCTTTCAAAGCAGCAAAGATTCAAGGGAAACTGAAGATATATGATACAGGTGCCTAAGGCCAGTAAGGGAGCCTTCCCTCACACTGTAAATGTCATAGGAGTGTTTTTTAAAGCTGAAAACATTGACTGACCGGAGATGAATGCATACTGCTGGATCAAAAGAGCTCTCTGGTTATAAACATTGTACTCTCAATAGGACAAAACATTGTGATGCTGTCGCATAAATTTTCAGGAACACTGTTTTACTGTATTACCCCCCATGCATGCAATGGCACCGCTAGTGGATACAGCGGAAACTGAGTAGTGATCAACAAACTGACTTCACTTGTTGTATTAGCATAGGGTTTGTGTTACTAATATACCTCCGTTACAACCAGGCATTCTGCTCCAGTAAAGCCATGCGGCTCAGCTGGAGTCGAGATAATTCAGTGTTTCCCACAAGGAAAGATATTACGAGAGGTGCTACGAATAATGAAGTTAGAAAAGGCAGATATGTTTGATATTTTTCAGATTTGCATACTGTGGTACTAATATGCTCAAGCCAGGATTTTAACTAAGTAACTGACCCTCTCAGCCTCAACTGTAGTCTGTAGTCTTTTTAAAAAAGTACTTTCTCTCATGGAAAAACCATTTGCCTAAAAGTTAAGAATTCCTGGTTTATTCATAATGTCCTATCAGTCATGAGATGTCAGGCAATGTGACGGGACAGGCATGCTTTGACTGTTTAGGTGAATCTGTTCTGTCACGGTGCTGACGTGTGATACTGTCATTTTCCGTTGTTAGTCAGATGAACAGATTCTGAATGTACCTTGTTATAACCATGTTGCTGTATCAGTGTTACATGTTAGGCAGGCTTCCTCCAGGTGCCCCGCAGTCCAAAGGCTTGTATCTAAGAGAACTGGCATCTAAAAATTGCACATAGTGTACTGGGCGTATGTGTGTGTGTACGCTGGGCATCCTGAATGCCCCCCCTGCTTTCTGCCCTGAGCTGCCTCAGACTGGCTCCAGGCTTCTCGCAGCTCTGCGCTGGAAAAGCAATTGGAGGATGGATGGATTTTTCATTCACAATATGATGCGACTGAAACCTAAATAGCCATTCAGCGGCACAGTGCAGACACCGTATATGCTGTTTGATCTATTAAGATGTAAACGCACTAAACGCATCCGGCGTTTGAAGCCTTACCGATCAGTGCTGCATTTAAACAAACTTCCGCAAGCAATCGTAATACAAGTAACAGCAGTATGCAGCCATGCACTCTCACACAGTAGCAGAAGCCATGGGTGATCAGAGAGTGCCTGTAATTTAGAAGCCTACGCACTGGATGGACTCCTGCCAGTAGCTTCTCTGGCTATTACAGGCATATTCTCGCCAAAAGGAGTTTGACTTCATGCTCTTTGCTCCCATGTCGGACACTGATGCTCTCTACCAAGAGGCAGAATTTCCCTCTCCATCTCTTTCCTCTTAAAGTCAAGGGGTTAACAGAATTTCCTTTGTTTCTGCTGTACTTTACAGGAATTAAGAAGGAAAGGGGGCACCTTTCTTTGTTTTTAGCTACATGAATAGGTCAGATGTTGAATCTACTTTTTAAAAAACCTCATGTACAAATGTTTGGCAACAAAAAAATCTATTTTATATATTTTGACATGGCAGGATGACAACTACAGACCCCTCTCTCAGGATGATCAGTGGACAGAGGGATGGATGGATGGATGGATGGATGGATGGTGTGAACCAGGGAGGACAATTCTGCAGTGGCAGTCCAGGGAAGCTTGTCAGCCCCTGATGATAACAACTTGAAGGCTAAGAAGAGTTTCATCATTTAGGCTCAAGAAATTTATCAGCGGCAGTCACCAGTCAGTCATCTTCGCTGGTCGATGAGTAAGAGCTATTTCCGAATGCGTTAAACACGTATTTGTTAATCCCTTAGTCTTCTCTGCGATGTTTATTGCATCCTATGTTTAATTGCTTGCATTGCCAGGTTTGGCACTCATTTTGTTATTCTGTGCTCTCCACATATTTATAAGTGCCAACTCCAGCTCAGGGTACCTACAGAAGTGTACCTGGCAACATGACAACATGACACAGTCTCAAAAAAATACATTGTTGTGGATTTTATTTTTGGTGATTTGTTTTCCAACCACTTATCTAACAAGTTAAATGAACCAAGTATGTATATATGTGTGTGGCTCAGTGGGCTGAGCCTGTAATCACAAGGTCACTGGTTCAAACCTCAACCTTGAATAAGGCCCTTAACCCCCAGCTCCCTGGGCGCTGCTACGGGTGGCTGCCCTTTGTGGACAGCTTACTCTACAAAGAGCAAGTTGAGGGAGGTGTAAAGACAATTTCCCCATGGGGATTAATAACGTAGTTATTATTATATATAGTTTTACAGATTAAAGTGTATATCCATCTGTTTATGCAGTTTCAGGTGAAGCTGAGCATCGGAAGCGGTTCCTGGGAAGCAGAGGGCAGAGGACATGTCACACGGCATGCCAGTCGTTTGCAGGATACACACCAAGTGCAATTTAAAGACACCAAAGTCAAGTCACCAACCACATATTTTTGGACAGAGGGGGGAATCTGAAGTAGGTGGACAGAACCCACACAAACAAGGCAAGAATAAGCTAACGGCACGAACACAAAGGCAGGAATCCCACCCTGCAGTGCTGCCCGCGTATCCACTGAGCCGCAATGCTGCCCCGAAAAGCATACAGCTCTACTGAATGTATATCTACTAACCATCCACCCTGCAACGCGGTTATGTTCCTGCCTCTAGACCCCAGTAGATAACATGTCCCACCTACACCTTCACTTTGCCTTGATAGTTGCATCTAATCTATAATATGTGAGCCAAGCCAAATTCCAAGCTGGAAGAAAGAGCACATCAGCGCAGTTTCAAAGAAGTTTAGCAAAGTTTAGTGTTGAAGCAGGGAGTTGGGAAGCTGAGCATCATCAAAGCCAAGAGTGATATGGTTTCACTCCCAGAGGCAGATGGCCAGGAAAATCCTGCCGTGTGACAGTTTGTCTTTCCGGAGTCCCAGTCTACTCCTCCTGATGTCAGTCTGTGCATAAGATCAAATTATTACATGGAAACAGTAGACTATTTGTTTCACTTGTGCTTAGCAGTTTATTTACTTGAATTACAAAGTACTATCATCTGTTTATGCATTTTACTGCTATGCCCATGTCTATTAAAACAAAACACACCTGTAATATTTAATTTTACTTTGTTAATAATTCTGTGTCCACTGTTTTGTTTGACAGATAACTGTCTAGATCACTAGTGATGAATTCAGAAGGGACTATATTGAAGACATTAGCAGTTAAAACATTGATGATAAGGAACTATATGTGTTCAATAATTGTCCAGAACTCTTTACTCATGTCACAAGACTGTATAATATTAATGTTTCCCATCAGCAGTTCATCATCTTCAGAATAGATGAGAACAAGAATAAATGAAGGTTCAATAGCAGTAGTAATAATAATAATAATAATAATAATAATAATAATACAATGCTCACAGAAAGTCTTAGGACGCTTGTTTAATTTAGCAAAAAAAATTAAAAAAATTTGGTTTTCTAACAAAAATCATTACTTTATTCACGTGTTTACCAAATATATATATATATATATATATCACCAAATATTTGTGTTTAGCATCCCATTTGGAGCCTATGACTACAATTACAATTAGTAGCAAAACAGCAATATCAGAAATGAATGAGTCGATCAAAAAAAACATTATGAGACATAATAAAAATGTCTGTGCGGAGGATATGTGCAGATATGTATAACAATGCCTGTCACTTTTGTTATGAAACCAATAAAGTTGCTACATTTTTACAGAATCAAGCAAGCATCCCAAGACTTTCTGTGAGCTCTGTGAAGTCAAAGGTCAAGGCCGTGATGACATAGTGCCTTCAGTCCACATTGACGCTCCACTCGTGATCAGGCGGGCCTTTTCCTGCTTATGTAACTCCTGCAGCCTCTCATGGGGGTGCGAACCTCGGCTCTTAATACAAATATGTAAATAGAGGAGGTCTCGGATTAGCATGTAAACGTCTGTGAGTCAATGGCAACTCATCGTTTTGGTTGCTAATTTGTTTTTATTTCATGTGACATTTCAATTGACTTCTGACATCCCTTCATAATTTGTCTTGACACTGACATGAGAAGCGTTCAAATACTTTGTTCATGCATGACTATTTATTAAAACTCATTTAGGGGATGGTGTCACTTAATGCACAGAAATCATAGATATACACGAATGGAGAAACAACAGGAGTCTATGGCAGCACCACGGCATGGCAGATGTCGGCTTCAGAACAATACCAGTTTATCAGATTATACACCCTTAGCAGGGATTCAGAGTGTAATTGAAAAATAAACTTCAGAAGGGGAGTGTGATGGCTTGGGTGGGCTAGGATATGTGTACCACTATCTCCAGGGGTGTCGATTCAGATCCTTCCCTTCCTGTGTGTGTATGGGGGTTGCATCTTTCCCCTACGTCCATGTGGGTTTCCTCCTTCAAAAATCATCAAGACCTCCTGTCAGTCCTTCTTCAGAAGTCCGGAATGTATTTTAATAGTTCATCAGCATCATTGAGGCTAAGGACGGCATAATTAGTTTTTGATGCTTGCATTTTTGTAATTGGAATAAATCAGACCAAAAACCAAGACCGAACAGTGACAGGACTGGAAATTCTTTGGAAAACGAGTCAAAAAATGTTCACAGTCCCAGATCTAATACAAAGGACAACACTCTGAAGAATACTTGGCGGGCCAACACAGTACCTGCTCATCTACAGATCTGTTTATATGAAGTGGTATAATATATCTCATTGGGGAGTTTTTGCCCCAACCCAATTGAAAAGGGGTTGTCGTAACCCTTTTATCCTCAACTTTGCAGCAAAACGTATCGCCCCCCCCCCCCTCCCCAAAACCACATACAATTTGTGTACCTGACACCTCAGTATGAAGTACTAATGGACACAAGTGACATTTAGAAAAATGATCAATACTTATAAAAGCAGTTGTATTAGCATAGGGTTTGCAAGATTTATGTTGCCTTCAGGCAAAGTTAAGATTAACTTTCTTAGCAAAAGTTAAGATTAACAGGCATGCTACTGAGACAGGCTGGACTCGTAAAACATCAGCCCATTATTTTACTCCTTAATGCAGAGCTTAGCATTCAGGACATCAATTTCATTTTGTTACAGCTTCTTATTCATTCCGAATTCAGTTACTGGGGCCTAACAGCCAGTTTGTGGCAGTGAGGGTGGGGGCTGGCAGGGTGGGACTATCTGCTCCCGGCTACCAGTTGGGATACAGCCAATGACATCATTACATTGAAGCCATAGCTAGGCCGATAAAACGAGGGCCTGTAAAAAATGTTCATAGAATAAAATATCCAGGAAGGTGGAGCTGTTTTTTTCCTATATGTATATACAGTATACACATCAATCTATCAGTTAAACTCTACGTTACTGCATTCAGAATCTGTACGAAGCGGAGTACCTACTAGAAACCTGCATGGAGTAGAGTTTCCCAACCCGGTTCTTGGGGACTCACAGCGGTCCATGTTTTTGCTGACAGGGAGCAAAAATGTGGACCGGCTGTTGGTCACCAAGCACTGGGCTAGGGACCACTGCTCTAAAGCTTCAGAAATGATGGAGAAAGATTATAACACATATCCAGATACATGAACTTCAGTTCATGTAGCCGCCTTCCATTGTGTTTTGCCAAAGAAGAGCCTGTAGCAAGGATGCAGGACGAGCCTCCTCGAAGGCCCTAAATGAATTCCATCTACATGCGTGAAATTGATTTTGAGTTTACATCTTTGATTAATGAAGACAAAGGCATTGAGTACATGTCTTAGGTTCCTTATCTGCATCATGGCTACTTGGCAGCTCACACAGAAGAGGCCAATAAAACTGGGAAAACACCACCTCTGACTTTATTTCATTTTACTTGACTTTGTGCAAACTGCCGCGGAGATTAAAGTTCAAGTCAGGGCAAAACATCTCACAAAAGCCTTCACATTGCTGGGAGCCATTTATCTCTCTCATTTGAATATTTGCCAAGCATACAGACCTGCTGTCTTATGTAAAGCAAAAAGTTCGGATTGGTAAAACATGGATTGTGTCTTCATAAAAGGATTAAGAGATGCTTCATGAGCAAATCATCTGTCTAAGCAGTTCCAGTAATTTATATTTTGTTTCAGTAAAGGCAACCAAGGTGCTTCCTCATATTTCCGTCAGCCATGATTTTACATTCAGTATGCAATACAGATACAGTAAGTGCCAACCATGAAGAAAGGAATAAGATATGTACAGTGTATCTATAGCTAAAGCACCAAATCCATTTCTGTTAAAATAACTCAATAAAGTAAAAACAAAACCCCAAGTTTTGTGTCTTGTTTTGCTTTATGCTATGAGCATTTCGTGTGTCTTGGGGATAATAACAGTCATTTCAGAGAGTTAATATCCCCAACCTGTGAAATGTGCACAGCGCCGCAATGTTTTATTTTATGGTTGAGCGAGAGGATAACATTTGAGGGGCGAGAAAAAAGACACATGAGTTTATTCAGGGAACACTGTGCATTTTAATGTTTGTATGCTAAGGGTCAGGAAGAGCTTGATTGGGACTTAACAATTTAATACAAGGGTCTATTTATTAACCTACATTAAATATTTGGGGGTATGTGTTGCCCCCGGTCCCTACGCCCCTGATCTCATGGAAGATCCTCTATCCTTACACTACGGCAGAGATAGTCTGAAATCTGGGTTTGCTATAAGTAGGGATCTGGATACTGAATGTTTCACACCTTCTTAATGCAGGAGCCTTTTCAGCCAAACCCCCCCCCCCCCAAAGACCCCAGGCCCATCCGGAATGTTCACAGTCATTTTAGTCACATTGAAGTGGGACATTTTTTTAATGACCCAGCCAATTTTTTTTTTAACCTAAAAAACCTCCTTGGTCACCAGCCAAGTGATACTTTTCATTGTTCCCACTCATCTTTTCACCGGCTTCCCCCTGGCTCCTGCAGATAACCCAGTATGAGCAAAGAACAGGCACCAGTCCGCTCTGCAAACAGGAGACGTTCACACGTCTTAAAGGCAATTAAATCCTATCCAAAGTTTCCATAAGGGAACCTTTCTCTTATTACAGAACTGAAACAATTTACCTCTGTTCGGAGATCTAATTCACCTGGCCGGCAGTGAATCGGGTGCTTTCCCTCTCCTGTAATTTCCCTTCGTCATATGAATGCTGTTTTTTCACATGACCTTGTGAAGTGAATACAGGACTGGGATCCCATCCCAGGAGAACCAGCAGGAGAACTTTTTAGAGATATTTGGACCCCACCTCAGATCAATCTAATTTTTGCCTCTAAAAATGCCATATTTCAGATTTTTCTGTAATTTCAATTTAATATTGAGTTATGGGCATATTAAAAACCATATTGATAAGGCTGCCAAATGATAGATATACACAGACAGACACAAAACTGAAGGAACGCTGAAGCAGAGCTGAAGCAGAGCTGAAGCAGGTGAGGATGCAGCAGCCCATTATACATGCAGTGTGCTAACTGCATGGTCTTCAATTGTTTTTTCCCCGCCGCACACTCCTCCTGTTCTTTTAATTTTATACTCACTGGAGCAGATAATGGAAATGGTACGTATAAATCATCCATATTTATACAGAGCTCCTTCAGGCAAGCCCTGGCCTCGGGGAAGAGGAGGAGGCAGAACCGAAGTCCTGCTTCTGAAGGAAAAGAGAGGCTGGAGAAAAAGAAAGAGCAGGTGTTTTTTCACTACCTTCTTTCATATTTGGTTCCATTAGCAGGAAGCTGGGGCTCCTGCCTTCTCCTCATATGCTCCCTGGGGAAAACGGCTATGACCAATCAGCCGACATCCACCAGGAAGATGAAAGGTCACTGCGGTGGAGACCGGGGACCAGATTCTGAACCAAACACGCATTCCGTGGCCGTGATGTAACGATGTGAGGCATTATGCGTAATGGAGGCGACGATTCCTCACTGCCGCCAGAACGAAAGGCAGCGGCTCCGGCCTCTGGGAGGAACATTGTGGGAATTGGGAGCATTATGGGAAAAGTACCCAGAAAAATCGCAAACATTTACTCCATTTCCATTCGAATCAAATATTTACAATAAAATATAGTATCGTGGATTAATGAAAAGCACACATGCACATTTGCATTTTTGTATTGCCTGTGTTTGCCATGCATTTGCAAGAGGATAAAAATCATGGTTATATGTAAAAAATAATAAAAGCAAAGAGGCGATAGAGGGAGAGCGTGCGGGAATCGAGGCTGATTGTAGCAGAAGGTGTTCTGATCCACACGCAATCAGTGTCTCACATTCAGGGCTCAATCAATCTCCTTCATTACAATCCAGTGGGGGACCATCAAGAGCCCTAATTAGTGCAGCATCATCTTAATTAAAATTTTAGCTTGTAATTAAGCATCATTGTTTACCTTGCAGGGGTAGCATTAAGATGCAGGGTGTTGGGGTCCATTCATCATTTATTGGTCCCCTCTAACCCGGAGGCTCCTTGCCCTTATTTATGCTGGTCCCAATGCCGCTGTTCCGGGCTGTCATGGAGCACGCCTCCGTCACTCGCTCCATGTTTGCCTGTCTAAGAACGCCAGTCAGCTGTGACATATTTCCATGGACATGGGGTCTGAAGGGAAATCTCCATTTCGCACACAGATTGGACTCAGAAGACAGCACTGTATGGATCCTGAATGCATGTCTTCTGTGTTATCGCACGATGAATGACAAAGTAATTTTTAAATTTGTTAAAAGAGATTTACTATTCTGGGGACATGCAACTGTCAAACAAAATGATACAGTTTCTCGGTGACGTGCTGCTATATCTGCGTGCACAGACACACACACACACACACACATACACATAAAGCAGTCGAGCAGGAAAATGTTGTATTTACTGGGATTTTTAAAATATCCTCTTTGGTTTGAGTGTGCACTGTGACATTTATTGAATGTGGCTGGATGCAGTGCAGCCTCACAAACATATTGGCATTTTTTCGGCTGCAGTGGAAGTAGAAATAGCAGAGGAAGGGTGGAAATGGCAGCAATCGTTGCACCTTTCAGCCAGAAAGCGGTTTTAGTTGGCTAATGTAATGGTCATACCCCAACGTTACGGCTAGACTTCCCAGGAATAATTTACCCCATTTATCAAGCTCAGACCTTAGGATTTATAAGAGCTCCAATATTACAGTGTAGTGTACCTGCCACTGATCTTCTGATTGCTTTTTTGACTAAGTCAGAAATAATCATTGAGGCACTAATCTAACGTCATTCGGGTGTGAATATTGGTGAAGTGGCCCCCTTTTAAAATGCCAGCCATTTTTATTATTTTGCTCACAGGAAATGTTTCAAATTTTTCGAGTGCAGTGTGCTTTTTGAGCAGATGCTGGCATTCTCGCGGCTTTGCAGTCCGCAAGGTAATCTGGCTTCTGTGTTATCGCATGTCTAAATTGTTTCATTGCTGTGTATCTCAGCTATGATCGATTATGACCATATTCTGGTTTCTGATTCCACTAAATTTTAGGGCGGTTTTCCACCACACCAGGTACCGAATTTTCGGTACTTTGAGAAAGTACCGAAAGTACGGTACTTCAAGGTGTTGGTTTTCCACTGGCGTAAAAACTGGCACCGGCGCCGAATGACAATGGCGTTTTTTTTGTACTGAATTTGGACTGGACAATGTGCAATATTAATATCAACATCACATGTTATGCACATCCAATTATTATATCCCTATATTAAAATAAGGGTTTTTCTTACTTTCAATTTTGTACGGACATTATAGTGCGGGGGTTAAAGTTCCACTAAAATATTTTTACTCTATTACTCTGTCATAGGGGAAAAAAACTTAGCAAGCTTTGCAATTTAAATTATTATTTCTTTTATAGATTCTTATATCTTTAAAAATCAGTTTAAAGTTTACCTTCACTGTTTTGCCTGAGCGCTGCACATGTTCTTTGACACAATCATAATCATTTTCATCCTTGCCATTCAAATCACTTGAACACGGGTTTGTGTGAAATTTATCAACTCCTTTTTTGTTTTATAAATACTACAATATTTATTACAACAAAATCACATCGCTAGGACAGCATGCTATATGCCTGCTGTATTCGTATATTCAACAAAATACTTTTTAATTCCTTGTCATGCCATCTAGATTTTTTTGTTGTATATGTTCTTATGACGTGCGATTTGTTGTTCCCTGCCTCGTGCCCAATGCTTCCGGAATAGGCTCCGGACCCCCTGCGACCCAGTAGGATAAGTGGGTTGGAAAATGGATGGATGGATGGATGTTCTTATGACCAAATCTCGTTTTTTTTTTTTTACTTCATTTATCATTATTTTCTGAGTTAGATACTCAGGCAGCATTTTTTTGGGTTTCCATGGCAGGCTATTTGCATAACCAATCCTCAAAGAAAGTGTTTGAAGTCCCACCCCAAAGTACCGAAGCACCAAAGGAGTACCTCAGCTGGTTTGGCACTTTCAGTATTGGAACTTGTGGTACTGGTACTCGACCGGGTGAGAAAAGAAAAGCGAAAGTACTGAAAGTACTGTACAAAAAGTACCGTACTTGGTGCGATGGAAAAGCACCCTTAAATCACTGTGACAAAGCTATTGTTGAATGACTGTTATGATGGGGCTTATAAAACACAAGGGACTTTATTGAAATTTAACCCAAAAAACAAACAAAAAAAACATCAAGAAACAAATGGATCCATGTGGGGTCTAAATACAGGCAGGTAGAAAACAAGAACTTAAGCAGGGAACAACACAGAAAGAAACAGCGCAACATAGGAACAAACACGATGACTGACCGCGGAACTAAGGGCAGTTACTTAAATACACAGGAGATGAGGGCTAGAAAAGGGACAGGTGCGGGCCATAACCAATTAACAAATCACCGAAGACTACAGAAATGACACAGGTGAGGGTAATTAACAGTACTACAGATTCAAACACTCGAAGAAATTGGGAACATAGGTAAACAGAACATAATAACTAGAATAGACACAGGCAGGATAAACTAGAACCAAACACACAAAAAGCCATAAACAGAAATACAAGAACAATTAACCAAGGTGACACAACTGGAAATGACAGTAGGGGAGCTCAGTTCTCAGCCACAGGGTGAGCCTAGGGAACAGGAAAACACACTAAGACCTATGAAGCATGCAAGACTAAGGAAGATCAAATGGGATCTGGCCAAACAGGGAAACAGACGCAGCAGGGATGGATCCTGACGCTAATACTATTAAAATCACCACCGATTATCCATAACGGCTTATTCAGTGCAGGGTCTTGGTGAGCCTAAGGTCAATCCCAAAAATCACAGCACAAGAAGTACGGTCAGCATGGAAATGTGGGAGGAAACAGTAGCATCCCGAACAAACATGAGGAAGACCATGCAAATCCCACCCAGAGCCAGGAGCCAGAAACAAACCCAGAGCAATAAGACAGTGAGGAGCTCATAGTGAGGAGCTCAGGCATAATTAAGCACAGAGATCCCACAGAGAGTCATGATTTAAACCTTAATAAGCAGAACTTGTGCCACCTGTAATGGTGAAAGTATCATAAAATCATATATAGGTATGAATCTAAAAATAAAATGTGTTTCTTTTCCATCCATCCACACTCCAACTGTTCAACCTGAAGAGGATTGCAGCACAGCCTGACGTCTTTGCCAATCTGCACAGAGTCCTTCATTTTATAGTTATAAAAATGAACTTTGCAGAATACAAAATGATTGATCAGTGCTTCCTTATGATTGTTCAGAGGCTAGGGAAGATTAATTACTGATAAAATATATGCATAATTACTATAACTCAATGGAAATTTTAATAAAACAAAATGTAAGAATATCCAGTAGCGGATAAGGACTGGAACTGTGCAGGTAGGTGCTTACAAAACATTGTTGAACCCTTGAGCAAGATACCCAAGCAGAACAACTTCAGTCAATATCTATATAGGTAAAACCATAATCTATGTGTCACGTTCAATAAAAATCTGCTAACCAAATAAATTAAAACAAAGCAGGCAGCTCAATAGGAAAAGTTTTGATTCATTTTGCCAGTTTAGCCAGCAGTTTCAATTTGTTTTTGCCAGTTCATTCACCACCACAAGGTTCTTTGGGAAGTCAGATTCACATCTTGAGGTGCGGAATTAACTCTTGTGTAATGAAGACAACCTCGACACTAATCCTGAAAGCACCTCCTCAGGCTGACCATGAACCCAGCCGTGTGTGCGAGCAGAGCCGGTGAGGGAGGTGGGAAATGGCTTATGCGGCGCTCCATGGGACCAATTTTCTGATCAGATCTCTGGGCCGTGGCATGTCTTGCTTTTTAAGCTTAAAGATGAAAGAGAAGATTAGAGTAATTGCTGCATATGTTTGCAGCTCTTTACCATGTTTTTTAAGATTGTCTGATACAAAGATGAAAATTAAATAAATAGTTGGATTTTTTCCACACAAAGCATACACAATAGCATTTACAAAATTGTGCTAAAATATGCAAAATGTTTCAGAGATGAATACTTCAAACAGCTGGCTCCCAGTAGTTTATCAGTAACAGCATCTTCTTCGATGTTTTCAACCTGGCAACCCTAGACTACTGGTTGCATCGATTCTTGACATATGTTTAAATCATTCCTAATCCGCCCTTCTCTGGTCTGGTGAGGTGTTAGTGCATCCAAGGGGTCAAAGGTCACGCTCCCATCCACCTCCCCAGAACTGATCACTTTCAGCAATTGATTGAGTTTCCTTCCTGGAGTCAGCACATATAATTCTGCCCATCCATATGCCTGGTCAGCTCTCCCGCTCCAAGCTTACTACCTTTTTTATCACAGATAGAGGATTTCAGAGGCCTTAGGAGCAGAGAGACAGTGCACTTTTATGATTGTGCTCTCCTCTCCCAAATTGCACACCTCAAAATGACACATAATATGGCAGTTTGGACAGTTTCAAGAAGATAGCATTAAAAGTCAGATGTATAAATAAACCAAACCTGAATCTGTAAATGTATTAAGAAGGACATTGTGTTTGGTGCATTCAGCCAATGTTCTTTCATAATGGACAAAGACACCAAGCACTGCTAATCATACTGGATTGTTCAGGTTGCCAGTGTGAGGGACTGAGTAAATGAACAGTACTCCGTCACTAAGTATGAATCTTCCCAGTGATTTCATCTGGAAAATTACTTGTGCATTTGTGTTGGGAGACAATTGTAATTGGAAACCATATGTGGTGACACTTTACTTGACGAGGCACAAATACTTAGTAGTAACTCTGTTACTAGTGAAGAAAAAATCATGAACAAATATAGTAGCTACTTCAGATAAAAGATACGTCATGATTCATTAATAGGCATGTAACGATGAATCGCGAATCGGTTAAAAAACGATGTAAATGTATGACGATTTAAACTGGCATGTGGAAAATGAATCACTACTTTTACGAGTATTTCACAGTACTTTACTTAACAGAAAAATTGGTGTAATATTACATTTGATTTCACGACGTCAGTTCGACGGCAGATGTTACTGCGTGTTCATGTCAACGTCGTACGTTTTTTTTTTGGTTTTGACCGAACATGAGATGGCAAGTGAATTTGAAATTCAGGACATACCCCCTGATCTGTGTGGCAGCATTTTAGCTTTCCAGTAATCACAAACAAAAACGGGGAGAAAAGCACAGGCAAGACAAAAACTGCATGCAAACATTGTAAAAGACTGAAAACACAAATAGCACTACGAACATGCTTCAGCATGTCCACCGGTGTTCTGTCGAGTTGAGCTACTTTGTCGAGTTAGGCTACCGTAGTACTAATCGATAGTCCAAACTCTTACCCTAACCCTAACCCCCAAAAACCCCCTAAAACCCTAACCCCTAAAACCTAACCCCAATCCCAAGACAGTGGAACTGCACATGCGCAGAAAGGCTTGATAACACGTCTCGATAGGTAGCTCAACTCTTGAGACATACTATCGAGCCTTTTTGCGCATGTGTAGTTCCACCGTTTGGGGGTTAGGGTTAGGTTTTAGGGATAGGCTTAAGGTAAGGGTTTTAGGGGTTTTTGGGGGGTTAGGGCTAGGGCTATCGATTAGCACTACGGTAGCCTAACTCGACAAAGTAGCTGAACTCGACAGAACACCAGCACCACAGTGAGCTCAATTCACTACCGCCAGAGCGAAGATTATTAAAAGGGCAAACCACGCTAAAAAGCTGCACATATAAGCCTTAGTTTATTTGGTAACGTTTTATATTAAGTGCACCTTCATAATGCATTCATTATGCACTTATAGAACATTCAGTGCACCTTCATAAGGAATTCATAGAACATTCATAAGCAGCATGCAAGTACACTTTAACATCCTAACATCCCTTAACAGTTTTAATATACATTAATAACAAACATTACATGATTATACAATTATAATGTTTGTTATTATTATATAATGTTTGTTATTAATGTATATTACAGCTGTTAAGGGATGTTAGGATGTAAAGGTATACATGCATGATGTTTATGAATGATTTCTGAATACTTAATGAATACATTATGAAGGTGTACTGAACATTTTATGAATGCAATATAAAAGCAGTATGAAGGTGCACTTAATGTAAAGCTTACTGTTTATTTACAGTATTTGAAGATTTTTTTATTTATTTTGATTTGGGATTTTTTTTAACAGTATTTTATTCAATGTCAGTTGCACTGTTAGGAAGAGGACACATTTCTCACAGTTTAGAAATATACATAAAGGAATATTTTTGAATAAATTTGTCTGCAGCTCATTCTGTTAAAAAATCGTGAGAAAATCGTATCGTGAACTCAGAATCGTGAATCGTATCGAATGGTGAGTTGAGTGTATCGTTACATCTCTATTCATTAATTATGAATGAACATATTCACAATTCATATGCTATTCATTACTTGTTCCTTCAGTAGTTCCTTCAGTAGTTCTTTCAGTAGTTCACAAACGTTAACAGAATTAACAGATATAGTAAAAAAATATAGTAATTCTTTGAGATGAAAGATGTGTCACGAATATGAGATCAGTATGTAACTAAGACTTAGTTTGTGGTTAATGAATATATAAGTGATAGTATAATACTACATTATTTGTGCCCCCTCAAGTAAAGTGTTAGCAAATATATTTATGTGAGGTACTGATTGTTCATTAAAAGTCATTGTAAATGGCAAAGATTGCATCTGTTGTTAATTAGCGGGACGCTGGGGTATTGGGAGAGGAGAGCCAGGGAATGTTTTAGCGGGACGGTACTGAGGAGTGGGGGGGTGGCTCAGCCAGCCTGTTCACACAGCGGCCTGCAGTGCCAGGCTGACAGGGCGGAAAATTGCATCTTGTCACTTAATTTCTAAAAATCTTTGTTTTCATTGTATTAATCTTTCAGCTTTGCTCTACTTATGTTCAAGAGCTCAGCACAAAATGAGCAGCCATGTTATGTGTCTTCCATCTGTCAGTGACAACTTTGAAATCTTAACAGAACTAAAAGAGAATAGTGATTAGTCCTTAATCCAAACTTGTCACCATTCACCTGGCTTTGCCCACAGTGAAAGTGTCTGCAGGAATAATCCTCAGATGATCTATGCCAGGCATTCAGTGTGAAACTATTACCAAGTGACTGTATAAATCTTACAGCTAACAGTGTTTGTGTCTGTCTGTCAGCAGACTTTACAGTCGTTCACAAAAACATCTGCGTCAATGGCTTTTTCACATTTAGTTATTTCTATGCCAAAAGCTAGTGTAGTGAGTTTTAGTGAGTTTACTTTTTTGCACGTGATCATCCAGGAATGGCATTTGACATTAAACAGGCTGGCTTGGTTTTTTTTTTTTTTTTTAACAAGGATAACAATCTGGGTTCATACAATGTGCCGTGAAAATTAGGGGCACTTGGATAAGAAAGGGAACGCAGCACTGTTCTGATACTACACCCTCCTGACCATATAGAGTGTCTCTAACAGTCCAAAATGACAGAAAAACAACACTTTTTCTTTATAAAGGTCCCTCTCCATAGTGAACAAAGCACCATGGACACAGTCAATAGCCCAGTGCCCCAGCAGGTAATTGGTTCAGAACACAGCTGGTGAACCACACTTCATTCCGTGCTGCAGCGTCTGCAAGTTTTTGAGTTACCTGTCAATTAGCGATTGATTTACACCTTGAACACAAGATGCACTTAATTCCTTTCCAAGATATGACTTTACGAAGGCGATCTAAGGCAATTAAGTACTGAGGCAGAGTGAAAACCAACAAGCATGTGGTTCTTAGGAGACCTGGGTCTTACGCCCCTGCCTTGACATCAAAGTAGCCCTACCCATCACTATGATGATTCATGAAGTCATTCGAGTTTTGGCCCCGAGGAGCACAAGCAGTGGAGTTGTGGACAGAGGGTTGACGTGCTCCTCCGTCGTTTTAATTGCTTTTCACCGGGAAACACGCTGATGCCTTGCTGAGATACTGGTTAATTAAAAAAATGGATCGCATCGAGTGTGACTTTCAGGTGCAAGAGTCTTGTGTAACCAATCAATGGTTTAGCAGCATAGTTTTTGGTTATGGAGATCTTTAATGAAAACACGAACTGGGGGGAAACTGCCAACAGAGAGTGACAATTTAGGTGCAGAGAAACTAGGAGGTTACGCTTATTAACCTTTACAAAATGACCAAGGCTTCGGGGTATTATTGATGACCTGAGTTTTGAGGCTGCATTTATTTCTCAGGGTAGTTCAAATGAAAGGTTAAATTATTCACATCAGTTGCTTCCCTGTTATTTTATTGGCATTTCTCTAATTTGTGTACTACAGAATTAGGGAAAGGGGGTCATTTAATACTATGAGGTTTATGAACAAAGTGCCTTTGATTGCAGCAGGCTTGCAAAGGATTAAGAACTGGCAACTGACAGTGATTGATGAACTGGGTTTTTACCTTATAAATTCACTGTGAGAGATGCACGGGAAGCCAGAATGGCATGTGGCTTGGTAATGTGTGTGGGTTATGTATATATTACATTGTACAGACTAAGCGTCCCCACAATGTGATAAAAACCTGATATTTTGATGTCATGGGGACCATTTTTTTGGTCCCCACAAAGATAAACTCAATTGTATAAAAATTTGTGACTGCAATCAAAAAACTAAAAATGCCAAAAGATTTGTATTTTGTTTTGTTACTTATGGTTAATTTGGGGCTGGGTAGGGGTTAAGGTTGTCATTGCTGGGTTTTTCCCACAGAAATGGATGAACGGTCTCCACAAACCGCCCATTTGACGAGTACTAATCAGGTAACCCCTACTGTTTATCTTTCTTCATCCCACAGATTTGCTGTTTTTCTGAGAGAAACCTTGTATCAAGGTCCGTGCTGTTACGTCAGACCGGCACATGCCCCAAGACGCTTGTGTGTTCTGTTTTTAAGCTTTCGGAATGAATGTGCTTTATGCATGCCTATTCCGAAGGCCTTTTTCCACCCTGAGTCTTCCTTACCCCGTCCACCAATAATTAAAGCTCTGACCCATTTTACTTTGCCCTCTATAACAGGTTGCAGATGGTGCTAATCTCAGGCACATTTTTTGCAGTAACCAGTTTCAAAGCAAATAAAGTCTAAACGGTTTATGTGTAATGGGCCCCTGTGGCCCTCAGAGGCCCCGCTCATGACATTGGGAGAATATGCTGCGTGGCTCTCGCGTTTCATTTCCACACCTTTAGAAGGCCACTCATTCGGTTGATAATACGTACTGAACACTGCGTGCTTTTGTTGTTGAGTCCTTGGTTGTTGAGTCCTGATGTTTCTTTCTCGTTCCCTGTTTTTCTTTTCCAAGGACAGGCGCCCACAGCGTCCTGTAGCTTTTAGCTTTTCACCAGAGCCTGTCTTCACTGCAGTGCCTAATTAATTTCACCGTGAAACTGCTAAGAAAAGGACTTTATCCCCTTCGCCGAGACCTTCACACGTATCTCTGTTATCTGACCGAGGAAAGAGTCGACGTCGAATTCCACTAGATGTTCTTTCGTGAAAAGGGCAGCCTAGTTTCCGCTGTGCATGTACAGCTAAATCGCACGAACTGCTGCCAGTGACATTCAGTGCGGAGTAATTGTATAATTCCTCTTTCATCCTCCAGCATTCATTTCATCCGTCGTAAGTTGTCGGCATCATTCCTGTGTCAATGGTTTGACTCAAAGTAAATAGTCACCTATTGAATTGTGCATATCCCACTGCTATGTTGGTTCTTCCATTATCCTGACCCACCCCTGATGGTCATTCTGGTGTTTTTGTCACCAGCACCCCCCCCAAATCCAAAGCTTGCTCCTCCTCCCACCCCTGTGGCAGTCTCTCCTCGTCACTGTCCTGGCCATACTGTTTTTCACACAAAAAAGGATTATTAACATCATTAAAGTGACAAGTAAATTATACAGTTGACATAAGAGTGTGATCTTGCACCAAAGAGGATCATTTCAATAATTCACTATAATTTTAATATAACAAAACTTTCACAAAACTTTTATTATGCTGCTTTAAAAATTAGCTGGGTAATAATTAGTTAGTTCACTTTATGAAAGACACAAAAGCAGGACCATAACAAGGATAATAAATAATAGTTACAGGCTTACATAAAGGCTAAAACGGCAATATTTTGTACTCGCTAAAAATAATAAAATAATACCAATCCATCCATGCCCGTCCTGCATAATTAATTCCCAGAAAAAAATTCCTTCATCCAGGCTCCCATGATGTATAACCCCCCCCACCTCCCAGCGAGTATGCATCCATCCATCCATCCATCTTACAACCCTTTATCCTAAGTAGCAAGAATAATGTCACTGAATATCCGTAGTGAGGTGGGGACACATAATCATTTTCAGACACGGTTACTTAAGCCTAAAATATACTGAGTACTGTGAAATATTAAATATTATATAATGAACATTTTTTTTATTTCAACCTAACTACTGTTTATTACAAAAATTACAAACCCTACAGCGCCATGCACCATTTTTCTTAAACACTAAAAGAAATATTTTGAACGGTTTTGAAAACTGAGTTTTAGTGATTTAGATAGAATTGAACTTTCCATTAAACTTAGATGCCATATTTTAAGTATTATATATTTATTATTCCATTACCCTTAGCCAATTAGCTAGTCCAGGGTCACTGTGATCTTGGAGGGGAGAATGAAACAAAAATTCTCTTTCTTGTGACATTTGACCATTATCAATTTACTTGTCACTTTTTAAAGTGAGCATTCTTTCAATGAGCTCACAGAAAGCCAGTGGACTGATGACATCTGAAAGGCTGACATCACATACACTGCAGTCTGCTGGTCAGAACTTTCCTGTGTCTCAAATGCCCCAATCAGTAACGTGTCTTAAGTCAAACTTTCTGCCTACATTTTACATTTACCTGCTCAGTCATTGCTTCTATGCAAGGTGACTTATGGAGTAATTCAGCTTAATTACCTTGTTCAAATGTACTAGGTATTACTTTCTATTGTACTTTCTATTAGCTGTACCTGCATCCTTTGGGTTGCACATATCGGTAACTTCCTTAAAAGGATGATATTATCCATTTGTTTTCTGTAAACTTAAACCTATCCCAGAATGCACTGGGCACACTGCAGGCGACTCTCGGCACTGGAAGTACACAGTGCCGTCATTATCTGTATTTGTAACAGATCGACCAACA
Organism: Paramormyrops kingsleyae; assembly: GCF_048594095.1. NCBI lineage: Eukaryota > Metazoa > Chordata > Actinopteri > Osteoglossiformes > Mormyridae > Paramormyrops > Paramormyrops kingsleyae. The sequence continues at coordinate 27,657,891 of NC_132805.1, forward strand.
AAATTGTCTGTCTCTGTATCTGTATTCGGATGAAGGCCCAGAAGTGAGTTTGGTTTATACCTGTAAGGAATCCACTTGCAGAGTCTCGTTTCAGCAAAAGAGTATTTTATTGAACAATAAAAATAATATAATGTAATATAGTGTAGAAATACACCGGGTATTGAAAGGCAGCTGAAATACAAATTAAGGACAGTTTATCATCCCACTTTAAAAGGCCCCCCCAACAAGGTGCTGTGTGTAGGTGTTGTGAGTGCATTTGCATATAAAGAGTGGCCTCTTTAGCACCCCTAGTGGTGCCCACTGGAACTCCCATTCTTTCCCTGACTTCCCCCATGATCATAAATTGCCAACACTGTCTGTATTCAAATGATCAACCAAGAACATTGGGGCATTTTTACTACTTTTCCTTACATACCGTAAGTCCCATTAAAAGTGTATTTTCTAAGCTAATATTTATGTTTGGGTGTCAGTGTCATGTGCAGATTTCTGTCAAACCCCTATACAAACCAAACCTCTAAGCCTGGACATCACTCGCCATCGTCACTCGTCATCGTCACTCGTCATTTTTAGCTGCATGTGGTCATTTGTTCCATTAAAATAACTGTCGAAATACTGAAGAAGAAAAAAACATTTTACTTTGTATTGCTGTTATTTAAATAATTTGTAGTAAATAAAATGACTAGTTAGTGAAATTGAAGTCCCACGTTTCAGTCAGAATGGGCCTTTGTATCTTGTGTCCATCCACAGCGATATGAATCAATGTGAAGAAACATAAGCCTGTCAGTTATGGAGCTCACTTTTGTTCCGAACAATAACGCGAAACTTCAGAAAGAAAAAGTATCTGTTGACAGCACATTATCTGTGCCTTTCCGAATAATGCATTTGTATTCAGGTGCATTCCTACTTAGCACGAGAGGTCAGAGTCCTTTTGAATACTACAGGCAATTTAAAGACACCACTTAACCTAATAGCATGCTTGTAGACTATAGGAGAAAACCCCTTGGATGTGTGAGCTAAGGAGAAAACAAGAAAATGAAGCTATGGTGGGTGGAGTTATCACTAACAGCTTTCCCATTGGTTTAAACAGTGATTGACAGTGTCTTGGAAACCCCACCCACTTTGGGCTCGGCAGTCTCATGTCTACCATAAATAGGGTGAATTTTAGGTTTAAATGGAAGGCAGTGCCTTAAGATAATGTGAAAGCTCAGCCTGAAATGCCGCTCCTAGTTAGGCCAGTTATCCCACAACATGGAAACCGGATCTATTTAACTGAAATCATCAGTTAAATAACAACCAATAGTCAGTATAAATGAGAGCAATCAGCAAAATACTATCACCAGGGTGCTATTTGATAATAATTATACGGTAATGATACCCACTTATCGACACAGAGGAGGCCCCAGATGGGTACACCTACATCTGACTGAGAGTCTTCCTGACGTTTGAAAGACAAAAGATGGGGAAAAAAAGATGCTTGACAAGAGGCAAACACGGAAAAGCTGTAATTATACCATTAACGAGATTCTGAAGATGTTTTACAAAAAAGGTGATTGATTGTTTCGTCCTCTTCCAAAAGGTTCCCGATATTCAGCAATATCCGACAAGCAGTTAGCTGAAGAATTATTTCTGCTGCAAACGTGTTCCTATCTCTGGAGCGATAAATGATAGCTGGTGCAGGACCACAGTTATGGCACCCATCAATCAAACGTCCTCGCGACTTTGAAGGCTGCTGAGAAGCGGATGAGGAAATCCGTTTGACCTGTCCGTCTCTTAATTAATTATCCAATTATTTTTTTCCAGCAGACTGCAGTGCCTAGATAACCACACCGCTGTTTTTCCACTGACTGCTTCTCCAAGATAACAAAAGAGCTGTTTACCACATAATCACCTCCCTGAGTAAACGGTCATGCTGCCGCTGTCCGATTCACATCTCTCATCCTCTCGCACCGGATAAAAGACTGGAAAAAGTCAAGCTGAGAGGAAAAAGAAGTAACACAGCGCTGAGTTATAATTCTGTTTGTTGTTAACAGCATTTTTAACAAAGGCACAAAGCTACATTTTCAGTATATGTAGCTGCCTCAGCTTCCAAACAAAACCAGATTTATATTAATGGCCCAACGCACTGCCAGTTAAATTTAGTTCCCTGCTGTAAACTAAATATCTATTTATGTTCACCAGGTCAAGCTAAACCTTCTCAATGTGTCAGGACCAGGCTCTGTTCCGAACCCTGTGGTCAGTTACAAAAGCATTGTGAATATAGTGTATAGCCACAAGTTTGTAGGTTTGTTATAATTAATATGTCCTTAATGAGACATTGCTGACACATGCTGCAGGCTGGCTGCTGTCTTTGGTATTTTTGGACATGGTCAGATGTATGTCACTGTTTTCATCACCATGGAAGAAACAGTCATCATACAACAGAGCTCTATATAAAGAGAAAGATTAAAAATGCATTTACTATATTCACTACCAATGTGAAAAAGTTTTGCCATTTCTCATTCAAGGTACATGATAGCATACACACAACAACATCTATAAACAACTTACATTTTCTATATTTTCCCTACACAAAATATAGCGACACCCCAGTAAAGCAATAAAACTCAATCACAGATATGATGACCCCAAGGCATCCAGTTCAAATCACAGCCATAACAAAAAGAAATAAGCGCATGACGTCTTGATTTAAAATTGGTGATCGAAAATTGTTAGCTGTGCAAGCAGAAAGTTGTTTACAAAGCTTCTAAAAAGCAATATTCCTGGGCCCTGTCGTTTAAATGTAGTTTCCATCTTACAAACCGTGAAGCATGAGGCAGAGAATATAGTACACACGCCGAGCTCTTGCGCTCCTGTGAGGCAGTGCGAGTGCCTTTAGTGCAGTTTGCAGCGGGATAGTGCCACATGGGTTCATATGGCCCCTTAACATTGACATTCAGAGCCAGACCTGTCCCTACACCTTAGTGCAGATCAGCAGCAATGTTTCAGCATAAAAACCAAGGGCAGCCCCAGGCTAAGGTAAGCTACAAGGCCCATTGCAGCCTCCATTCACAAAAAAATGGACCCATTAGCAATTTTGCTAACAACATGTATCTTTCCTCGTTGCCTCCATTTACATACTTTTCCCCAGTGAAACACAGCAGTGCCTCGACAGGCAGGCCTGCTATCTGCCATGGCTCACTTCAGCTCAGTTAGCTGCTTCTATATGCTAATTCATTCCTCATTGGCCGTCAGGGGAGCCTGTCGGAGGAGGGGCTATCAGATGCTGGGTCACACCAAGGCTGTGGAGGCGGGAGAGGCCTTTGGAGTTTGGAGGAATCAGGCACGCTAACCGCACTGGTCTCTAAGATCGACGGCAAATAGATATTAGGCCGCCTGTTTTTTTTTTTTCCTTTTGGTAACATTCTTAGGTTTTCATGAAGCCAAAGTCGAAGTAACTTCCAACACCCTGTGTTTCACGCACACAGAACGGGAAGGAGAGCTGAAGGAACAGATCTCCCGCTATCCAGCGGAAGAGACATGGGTCTGCCTGTGAGAATGAGGATCACCACCCCGACTTTATATTCATTTTGATCTTGGAAAACCGCTTAAAATTGGCCCAGAGCATATGGTGATGAACCACACGCCTTGTCTGCTAATTTGGAGCAGTTTCGTAGTAAAACCAGCAACGCTGCCTAATGAGTTTCAGGGGCCCCTCTGGGTTTGTGGAAGGGTCATGCAGCACAGATCACAAGTGACTTAACAGTCCCTGGTGGCGCAGGGGAGCTGCGATGCTCAAAAGCAGAGCTGTCAGTCAGTGCTCCGAATTTGTTCAATCAGAAGAAACGGTCAATGATCAGAGCAGTAGTTAGCCATAGACAAGCTGTACAGGGCAACTAAGCCAAGTCAATAAGGGCAATGGACTTTTTATAATATTTAGAAGGATTTTCAAAATGTCATTTACAAATAAACTTTTTACACAGTGTTTGTTTAGTCTTTCGGGGGCAGCCTGTTACTGGTGCCCCAGACAACACCAGTAACACAGGTTCTGTACATTTCTGTCCAACCTCAGAGAAACGGGGGCCCTGATTTTTGATCTTGGGCTTTTCATTTTCTCTTAAAGTGGTTATTTGAGACTGAGGCAAAAATGAAATCTGAGGGTAGAATCCATCTGGGTTTGAATTTAGAACGTTGGGACATTCTATCGTAGATTCCCTCAGCCTGCCGTCATTCCGCCCGCTGACTCAATCATCTGCTGGCCATCACCGTCTCGGTGGGTGACCAATGGTGGTCTTAATGAATGCTCTCTGAAGCCAGCACCCCTCCAGCAAGGGTCAGAGAATCAGAAAGGTTGCTGGGGGGAAAAAAAAAGAAAAGCTCTGGAAATTTCTTGCGCTTTACTTGTGGAAGTGAAGTGGCGTTGAGGGTGGGGGCGAGATAAATATGAGAGAATGGAATGCACCTGGTGTGCTGCAGAGCCCCCACACCACAGAGCGCGGGCACGTCAACGACAGGCGAAGCCCCCTGGCATCCACTTTGCGGATGGCTAATGTGTGTTTTGCAATCTAATTGCGCATAATAGACCTTGGGGTGGGAAGCTTCTCGTTGTGGCGGCGGCCGGCCTGCATGCCAAGTCCCCGTGCTGGAACCGTCCTCCGACTTATTGCACATTGCCTCCACCTGGTTCTTCTCATTTCATTTTGCTGGGGCTCTGGAACTGGCCAATCAGCACGAAGGCAGAAACCCCTCCCCCCCTCCCTCCAACCACCACTGCCGCCTTCTCTCTGGAGGTTGAACATTTAATAGTTGCCCCCCCCCCCCGGGGCTTCACAGTTTGAGCACAAGGGCCTAATGCCTGTCCTTCACCCCCCCTAGAGTGATCTCTTAGGGGTCTTTCTAAGCCTTCATGGAGCCTCAGCTTGGCAAGTGAGCACATATCAGATTGGCTGCCTAGAGAGGTACTCTTAGCTGGACGCTCAGGGAGGGAGTCTGGGCCCCACCGTCGGGACAGGAAGTTTTCTCCCAAAAGGTTGTCTTGAGTACCGTGAACCACTGCAATGTTCTCTTCCGTCATTAGCATAATGCTCAAACTCAGGTTTCAGCCCAAAATACTTATTAGCAGAATGCTAATCCTAAAAATACACCAGAAACAACTGTAATAATGACCTGTGCATTGGCGATTACAGATGAACAGTTTTTGATGCTGGAGTCGAATAACAGCCAAGATGTCAACTGACTGCAGATGACTTACTGAAATATATTTTCCCGTAGAAATGCATGTCAGTGATTTGGAGAATGAGCATATACTGTGTAATGACCATAACCCTGCAGGACCGAGCCTGGCAGTACATTACTGGCTCTGTGCCTGTCAGCCTCTTTGGGGGTTAATGGAGATCTCGGTACACACAGCTAATCGCTTTTTCATGAAGGTACACTACCCTCAGCCCAAGATGGAGAGGTTACTACACATATTATAGGTGGCGGACCATGGAGAGAGCCCAGCTATGAGGTGGGCATTTTCCCCAGCACTAGATGAAGCTTGCATTATGGGCTTTAGCTAGTGAATTAAACATGGGAATTAATACTGAACCCTCTAAGGATGTCGACAGAGTCAGCATGCTGTCAGTCATACCTCACCGTCTTATGAAAAAGCAATCAGCCGGGGAGTATGGAATCACCAAGGAGGCATATCAGCTCAAGGCTGACCGGAAGATATCCAAGCCGCTCAGATCCTGGTTCACGTTTAGTTGCGCCGCGGCGAGGTATTTTTGTTTTGCAACCCTTTAACCTGAAGCGAAATGAGGTGAAACCCAGTGATACTTAACAAAGATGGACACAGCAGTCTTTATGATCCCACAAGGCTAATCGAGGGTGTGAACGGTGCTGCAGTCTGCAGAGCTTTGTGTGACTGAGGGAAGCAAGAGGAGTTACTGAGAGGGGGAGATAGAAGGCTTTACAATCAGAGAGAGCACCCGCGAGAGGCAGAAGGACACAGATGGGCCACCTATGTCACAGAGGCTGTCCCTCTTACATGTGTCCCTCCCCGGGGACCTGAAAGATAATGTTTTAATGTCAACATTGGTACTATGAGTGCATGTTTGCTTCAAGTAATTATGTATACAATTTCTCCCCTGCATAGTAATTGGAGCAAAAGCTGATCACTGCCCAGCCTCTTACACGCAGATGGGCGCGCGGAACGTTGTCAGACTGTGCGAGAACATGGATGTGCACAGCAGAACACACAATCTAACCTGAGCAGCATGTCGAAGCACAATAGGCTGCACACCATGAAGTTAACGTTCCTCAGAAACGCCGGGCCCTTTCATATGCCCGTGGTGACAAATGACTCAGCCACTCAAGATGTCAGCCAAAGGAGAAAGCAAGCACTTTGCTCTTTGAATACCTAAAAACACACATTTCAGCGTTATTGGCAATAGCTCGTAAAAAACTCAAAAACTGACATTTGCAGCAGATTTTAGATAAAGGTCCAAAACTCAGGGAAATGCAATGACGAAATGCCTATAGATGGGGCTTCAAAACTAGGTTGGGTTTTCCCTACACTGTCAATCACTGCTTGTTTTATGAACGAAAGCAGCGACTAACAGCACTTGATGACCTCACCCTCCACGATCTGTCTGTGCAGAAAGCCTCCGTCAAGGTGCCCTGCTCAGCTCACAGTCGCTGTTCACCCAACTTCAGGTCTAATCCTGTGTGGAGTGAAATGTGCCACTTTACGGCCACACCGGACTCCTACCAGCCTGAAAGCTTTCCGGAACTTTGTGAACTGTGGGCATTTTCTTTTCCGAATGACCTTCCTGATGACATGTCAGCAATCTCAATGTTCCTTGAGGCACCCTACAGTATCAAGCAAGAGCGAAAGAACAGCTAAAATGTCCTCAACAGACTGAGTGCAATATTTATAAAAACACATATTAATACTTAATTGTGTGGTGTGACTCAATCTATGACCGCTTCAAAGTGAAGTTGTCATATTCGTGCCGTGTGCAGATTTATTCAGCTTTTAAGGGATTTATGCGAATCCAGGAGGTTAAACTGAGTTGTTACAGGTTAGAGCGCCCCTCTACGATGAACTCATGTAGGAGTACAGCAAAGATACAAGCATGGCAAAACACCCATTTAAATGCTCTTCAAATAAAACATTTCTCATATCCAATGTTGGACAGTCTGTTTTATGTAGAGGAAGCGTTTGAAAGACATATTTTCCTGTATATGAAATATATGTCCCTTCTTTCAGAATTTGTGTGTCAAAATATAGGGAGCATATACTGCTTTTTCACTTGGGATGGGTTTACACCAATTTGGAGTTATTAAAAAAGACAGCAGGAGTGATACTCTTGGGTTATTTGGTTCTGAGTCCAGATGGTATTTTTTGGAACTGGTTGCTTAATAACTCACAGTCAAAAGGATTACATGGCCCTCTTCTCAGTGTCCTTATTAAAATTCCTTTATTAGCTTGGCATATACATCAAGGGGTTTGAAACACAAAGAGCATAAAAACATTCTAGGCACAGTTTTCCTTCGAGAACCATGTTAGCGCAGTAAAGGTTTTATTCCTGATACAATCACTTGTTAACAATGCTAAATTATCTAGCTGTTGAATTAAACAATGTTCATTAGAAGTAACATAAGGACTGGTATTTACTGTGCACACGCTGAGGGAAAACATAGTACACTGCAAAACTGCAGTGTCACATGCGCTAAGCACACAATGAGCGTTTGCCTGGAGGACAGCTAAGTGGATTCATCCTCAGTCCTAAATTCACCATTTTACAGTTTCGCGGCAGTGTGGTACAGGCTAAAAACAGCACTTAATTTATCATAGAGTGGAAAAGCCAGATAAAAACCTGTTTGGGAGCAGCAGTGCTCTTCACTGCCCCCAGAGAGGACTCTTTCCCAACCTGCCTCCCACTCATAGGCTCAGCATGGTACCAAGCTACAGGAAAAGAGGACCAGAAGCAGGTGGGCACTGGGCCTGAGAAACCCAATAGGAGTATGGGTGAGCAGGGAGCTTGGCCAATGGGAGGCCGGGTGAACAGGGCGCTTAGCCAATGGGAGGCCATATTTTCCAGAGTTTTGCTGACTCCGTGGCTGGCTGGAGCCCAGTACACGCACTAAGCATGCATAATAAGCCCATAGCGCCCCCTTGACTTTCACCTATAATTCAATAAACAGCCCACCGAGGCAAGGTGAGTTTTAATAACAATTTATTATCCTCCCTGAGACTTGTGCTTGCAGCAGCAGTAATTAGGATGAGGACACAGCAGAATGGAGTGGGCTGTTCAGATACCAATAACTACAATTCCCACTCATTGGAATGTTGGCTAAGCTCTCATGCAAACAATGCAATTAGGAAAGGCACCAGCACAAAAAAAAACTGCTCTGAAGAGTAAATACCTCCTTAGCGTATGATGTAACCAACAAATTTTTTATACTAATTACTCCATTTCCATGAAATTATTCAGACTCTTCCTAATTTTGTTTTATTCATTCTTTGCACCTGTTTCTGACTGTGTATGTCTGCTTCAGGTTACAAAATCGATACCACTGAATATATTGCTCTTCTTGCATAATGAACTGTGTAATTTTCCCTCACGTCACTCTCTTTTAAAATGAATAAATAAATAATGCAAATAGGGAAAGGTGTCCAGGTCGTTCGAAGGCATGTAGAAGTCAACTAAATACTCGCAGAGCACTGTAATCCTGTCGGTATAAAGAGCCACAGGCTGGGGGGGGGGGGGGGGCGCAGGATTGTGTGCTGGGAGCCCAGAATGGAAAGCCTGGTGGCAGGAATCTCTGCTAATCGGTCAGCCTCATCCTTCAGGCCTCTGCTCTGCCACTGTGAAGATGAGCCAAAGGAGAGGCACCATTTTTCTGACAGGAAAACAGCCAGATTCCCAATCACTAGGCCAGTAACCCATCTACTGAGGCCATGTTTCTGCTGTCAGAAGCAGCTACTGCAGGTAAGTAAACAGCTCTGATGTATGTGTGTGTGTGTGTACTAACACTTTGGGCAGAGATGCCCATTCCGGTTCAGGATGACTGCACATGTAAGCGCTGGATACGCCTTTTAAGTCAAACCACCGCGATGAGGACATATTGTTCAGGTAGCTAAGTCAAAACTGTCAAATCGACGTCAAAGCTGATCCATCCCGATGTCCCAAAAGGGAATTACATTCAAAAGGGGACAGCGCCCAGTCCAGGCAGCCAACCTGCGGCCCAGCAACCTCACGGTGCTAAAATTGCTGGCCAATCAGCAGTCTGGAGGAGTTACACAAACGGCGCTCGCCGAGGCCGTCCACCGGCCTTGCTCAGTCAGCCAGGAACATCCACAGTAGAGGACATTTGTCTTCATTTCGTGGAGTTTTTCAGCATTTTGCCAGCTGAGCCTGACTCAAGCGACTTTGGCATCTGGTCTGTGTCTGACCGAGGGGCCGAGGTAAGCTGCCTACTCGACAAGTCTCACAAGGCGTTTCTTTAAAGATGCGGAAAAACGTCCAAGATGAAGGTGCTATATTTCATCTCCAAAAAAAAGGCAGGGAAAATTACTGGCTCCAACTGCGAGCGACGCCGGCAGAATCACTCACTGTCGCGTGAGCGTTTTCTCATTTTCACACTGAGCACAAAGCATGACGCGCACGAGCGCAGAAGATGCCGCCTGCACGTGCTCCAGATGAGCCGACGATCCGACCGGGCACGCCCAGGAAAGAAAGAAACGGAAGCGGGCAAGAGCGGAACCGTCCAGGCTTCCAAGTTGTCATTCAAAGAGCGTTAAAGGTCAGTCCCACACAGTCTCCCACTGTGGCCCTCTTGCTTGCAGTATTACTTACACACAAATCCAGCGCCTCTGTTGACGTAATACCAGGTTGCTCTGCAGGTTCTGACTCAGTAATTATAAAGAGCCCCACATTCAAACAGACCTCGGCTGTGATGCACTATTTGCATACCTCCCAGCTAGCCAGCCTGAATTTCAGTTACAGAAATGCAAAGAGACTCTGAAGGAGGAATTCAAACAGAGGCTTGGCAATCAATCTGTAGAGAGAGATCCTTCCGGAAACAGAAAGCGCTGTCCATGGATCCCTGCGAGAACAGAGCATGCTCTGCTAGCAGACAAACTCCCGCTCCCTAGCCGGTTGACTTTCCAGAGGATTAAACTGGTAAACGGTGCTCTGTGAGTAATTCCTCTCCCGCCCTTACAGCCCCTTCATGTTCCCCATTTAAACGAGTTAATTCAATCTAACCGGCCTTTCCTAGAAGTTGACGATGCAGCACTCGGACGTTTGCGGGGACAGAGGACGCGCCGTTACTATGCAGATTCATTAAACTAGGACAGTGTTCCTCGACCCGGGGTCCTCGGGGACCCACAGCCGGTCCACGGTTTTTGCTACTTTCCAGCTCCCTGCCAGACCGTCTTGCAGTGAGCTGGGAGGGAGCAAAAACGTGGACTATCCGGGTGTCTCTGAGGACCGGCATGAGGAACACCAACCACGGGAACATTTGCAGAAGTGACCCCCGATAACCCAACATCAACCAACACACGAAGCAGAAAAAAAAAAAAAATCCAATTGTCCCCGACTGCTTCATTTTCACCGCTTGTCACACAGTCCCTGCCGATCCCTGCCAGGGTGTGACATATGTCCCATCTGTGGGCTTCCCAGTGCCTGGCGTCGGTATCCCAGTGGGCAGGTTATGCCCTGTCCGCCATGGACCTGGGTCCAGGCCGTCTGGCTCCGTTTAGTGCGAGGGGGCCTGCTGCTCGGAGTCGGGGCCCCAGATGGCCCTCGCTGAGGGCCCGTATGGCCGCTGCGTGGCCCCCCCATCAGAGGTCCAGCGGGTCAGACCCAGACAAACGTACTACACACGTCACACACACATTTTGATTGAATGCCACACACTGAGGAGTTGCCTTGTTCACATATTAGAAAAAAGGACAGGTTAACGGGATGTCTGAGAATAAAACAGAAACAAAGACGACATCATTTATGTTAAAATACATGTTTTAATGTACTTTCATATCTATCTGCAGGAGAAAAAAATCCTAAAAATGTAATACAATACTAACTTCTGTATACAAATGCAATCAAATGTACATCCAGAACAATGGTGATACATTATATCAAACGTCAACATACAATTTACATTCAATATAATATCACAAGAACTTAATTGGAGAAAGCTTTTAAACACATACACAACGCATGATATCATGTCCCTTTTTGCAAAACAATAAGCATTCTATCAGAATTCTTATGGAAGAATTAACTGTGGTTATTAAAATGTAGTTCATTGTTTGGCACGGAATACAAAAAAAATAAAAAATCATATTACATATTGCTGTAATGCCGAGTTTTCCAGAAATCTAATTATCAAGATTGCACATTAATGAAGAAGGAAATAAATGTCGAAGCACAACCTACAATTATGAGGAGACCGTGGATTCGAGCACGAGACAGCGGTAGACATCACAGAGAACGATAACTAAAGAAGCGAAGCCAGACGGCCGCAGCTCTTATTTAATCAGAAGAGAGTCTACACAGGATAAGTCAGGGCTCCGTTAAACAGCCTGGGGAGGCGTGAGGACTAAAGAAGGGGGAAACGTGAAACTAGACGTGACAGCCACAAAACAGCAAGAAACCAGCTCTGTGCTCACGTGCCGTTCAGGTAATAAAGGAGATGGGAAAGGAATCATCTCAACACACACACACATAGACAGAGACAAACACACACGCACACACACACATAGACAGAGACAAACACACACGCACACACACAGACAGACAGACAGAGACAAACACACACACACAGACATCCTGAGTGAGATGCCCTGAAAGGAACACAAAGCCAAGCAATGATAAAGGTGCCTTTGTGCCTTTGATGCATAGCTACATGGTGTCATTTACGCTGATCTCACTTACACTAGAAAAAGCGGAATACGAGTAGAATTACAGTCCAGGATACAAGTTCACGTCCGCGCACGCACTCACCCACACACAGAAACTCACACTTTTCATAATATGGCTGAGAGGTCACAGGAGTGGCGTACGCTCACGCCACATTACGCCATGGTGTAGCCGTAACTCCCACAATGCAGTGCGACGAGCAGCCTGTCTCGGAGCACTTCCTGGCTGGGGTACTCTGGGAGCTTCAGCATGTTGATGCTGGGGAGGCCAATTGGGACAGTAAGGGCGAGTCAATGAGAGTCAGCCAGCGAGGTCAGCTCTACCTTATACAGGTCACTTAAGCAGGTAGTGTGTCCCTGTATAGCTCAGCCAGTGCAAATCAATATTGCCCATTAAGAACTTTACACATTAGAATGTATAAAGTTGACTGATTCCCGACACTTTAGCATAAATCTACCCCTGACCCAACAACAGAATCCTTCTTGTCACTTCGCTGCCTGACCTTCATCAAAGATCAGACATATATCGTGGTGATAAAACTCTACTGCCCCCTGCTGGCGGTCATCTCATATTTCATTTTGGCATCAGCAGGCATCCGTATACATTTTCCTAGCGTTATGGGAGACAAATCTGGGGAAAATGCCCGCAACATGTTTCTATTCCAGAAACAGATTTCATGATGAATGTCCCCAGAAGGGAAAATACCTCATAGTTTTTTAAATAAGCTGACAAACTATTTAAAAACTGCCAAAACTTATTCTGGCTGCAAGCTTTCATATTTTTTGAGTTTCTTTGGGCTGCCGTTACATTTCATTAATGGAAGAATCGATGTATTGGGCACAGCACGACAGGTAAACAAAGCGTGCCTTCGCGTGAAAGAAGTGCGAGAGAGACGTGGAGCAGGTCCTCGTGCGCACGAGTGCGAGAGAGGAGCTCGCAGAAAAAGCCATCGCTTTCTCACCAGGTGCTGGATGTTGGCAGCAGGTTGGCGGTGTAGGGCACGGCGGCGATGGTGAACTTCTGTAAACCGCTCCCTCCCATCAGGTAGGCGAATCCGCCGTGGGGGACCCGCGAGCTGCAGGGCCAGGAGATAAACAGAAGGAGCGATTGGCTGAGAGCGGGACCAGGCCGAGTGGCGAGAATGTAGCAGGAGAGCTGGACTGATGCTATCGTGCTAAAAGGCCCAGCAGAGAAAGCAACATTTCCTGTCCTGAGCTCAATCGCTGCCTGATATACAGCAGCTTACAAGACTGTGACAAGCACCAAAAGCTACAAGGCTTGAAATTTAGAGAGGGCAAGCACGTGGGGAGCTAACGTGAGTGAGTAGATCAATGTTTCCCAATCCAGTCCTCGGGGACCCACAGACGGTCCACATTTTTGCTCCCTCCCAGCTCCCTGCCAGACAGTCCACATTTTTGCTCCCTCCCAGTTCCCTGCCAGACAGTCCACATTTTTGCTCCCTCCCAGCTCCCTGCCAGACAGTCCACATTTTTGCTCCCTCCCAGCTCCCTGCCAGACAGTCCACATTTTTGCTCCCTCCCAGTTCCCTGCCAGACAGTCCACATTTTTGCTCCCTCCCAGCTCCCTGCCAGACAGTCCACATTTTTGCTCCCTCCCAGTTCCCTGCCAGACAGTCCACATTTTTGCTCCCTCCCAGCTCCTGCTACGCCAAAAACGTGGACTGTCTATGGGTCCTCGAGGACCGGATTGGGAAACGCTGGTCTAGATCAGTGTCCATGTAAGCCTATTTCATTCTGAAGAGAAGCCCGGCTCTCACAGCAGGAGGCCTGCCTGCATGTATCCATGCGCTGTCTGCCTTCGCAGCCGGCCTGTGAGGACCCCCACTGCTTTCCCCAACTAGCAGCCATGACGCCACATTAACAGAAGCCCGTTAAGTGGCCACGATCAACAGCTACACTGTGGAAGCTGCAGGATAACAGGAGACTTTTACAAAAGTGACACCCGTCTTGATCAGTCTTCCAGTCCTGCCACACTAACAAGGCTTTTGAGTTTTGGCATGACGAAATGTTTTCAGAAAAGCAACTCAAACTGCGTGGGGGGGGGGGGGGGGGGGGGGGGGGGGGTGGTTACTTTTGTTATCCAAAAGTTAAAAGAAAAAAGAAGAAAGAAAGAAAAAAAAAAAAAAAAAACGTGACTCACCTGCCAGTGACGAATTGCAACAGCAGGACTCTCTCCTCCTGGGTCAGACTCCGCACCACTTCCCAGAACCACTGGAAAGCAAAGAGTGTGTGATTCATCACCCTCCGAGACTCATCACAGCAACATGACGTCGGGACACATTAAAGTGATCTAATGCATTCAACTCCGCAGCAAGACAGCACCCAGATCCTGGTCAGGTTATGAACTGTGTGCAGTCATTCTCCATTAGCAGCTTGTCTGATTATTCAATACACGCATACAGGGAGCGGGTTGCATACCTGAATGACGGGTTCCTCCAGGTCGTAGCCGCTGGTGTATTCCGTATTCCTGCTCCAGTCCGACACGTCGATCTCGGGCATCCCTGAGAGGAGCAGTTCCTAGCACCAGACCAGGACAGAGTTATGGTTTACGATGCCATGGTTACAAGCCACGCTGTCATGGTTACAGGTCACGCTGCCATGGTTACAGGTTTGCATTAAACTGGGACCGGGGAGACGTCTCAGAAGGACAGGCTTTTGCATGGGGGCCCAGATCACGGCAGATGCTGGTCGTTTAATTAAAGCACTTTAAGGACTAGAGGGACGATCTTGAAGGGTCGTGTCTGATGAACCCTGGGAGGCTGCCTGATGGAAAGGGGGGGGGGGGGGGCTTTTTCCAAGGACTGCACCAGATCTCCCCCACGTGTAGTCCGCACGGTCAGAGGGCTAGTCATACACACAGATGAACACACGCCATCCAGAGGCGCATCTCTCGTGTTCCATCAGCACAGACAGACAGGTCCCCAGACCCGACGCGCATCCACACACAGATCTAGGCTGCGTGGTGTGCAATTGCCCTTGGAAACCATCCAATCAGCTCCTTAGCCTTGTTTCCTAGCAGATAGGCAGCTGGTGGAGCCAGGTGGGGGTGCGGGAGGGGGGGGATCGGTACGAGGTGGCGGGCGATGGCAGCCGACCCCAGGGGTGACTCATTAACACGTGCGATGAATCCCCTCAGCCGGTGACTGGGCATCAGAAACGTGATGGTGGGGAGGGGGGGGTCATGCTCGACATGGTGGGGGGACAGGGAAAGGAGAGAGGAGCCCGGGAGATGAAGACGACGGCAACGACGACGACGAACAGCAAAGCTGACTCACCAGCTCGTACTCGTCAAAGAGCTGGATGAGCGAGGGAGGGATGAAGGTGTGGAAGCCTTGCAGGAAGGCGTTGATCTGAGGCTGGATGGCGCGAGTCATCCTAAGCTCCGTCACCAGCTGCACGTACTCCGCCTGGACACAAGGGGGCACCAGGACAGTCACGGCGGGACACACAGACAAATGCACGGCGATGGGCTGCGTGACACTTTTGAGATCAAATACGACCAAGCGCAAATGAATATGCACTCAGACACAGGCAGAAACAACACACACACACACACACAGTTCCACACAGACAGAATCGGAAAGGCTCACACAGAATTCATGAGAGCAGAAAACGTGCGAATCAAACAGGACTTCTTGTGAGTGTTTGTGTGAAATTCCCCTGTTATCCAGCTCTATCCTCCTCGCCCTCCCCCCGCGGCTCTGGGAAGCGGAAAGAGACCCAGCGACACCCGGGCAACTCCACAGGCACCCCCGGCTGAGCGGCCAGATAACAACTCAGCTCCACGGGCAGGGGCACGGCCCTCCCACCCGAC